>NW_009194462.1:8361-53002 GCF_000690835.1 Fulmarus glacialis | reverse complement strand
AGGTTCCTTCCAACCTGGTATTCTATGATACCTTGTGCCCGTGGCGAGCTCCATGCTACCGCCTCTTATCTGTGCCTGCTGCTGTTAGAAACGGGTGAATGATCACATTAAAATGGACAGAGGTCAAATCTTTGCCATGCGATCTTGAATGAAGCTTTCAGTCTCCATAGACAATACTAATTTATGAAAATTAATTTAAAAAAAAAAAATCATTGCAGTGGTTGAAACAGTGTCAAAGCACATGCATGCTTTTTTATCATATTATCCTTTGTTTTTTCCTTATTAGTTTTTGCTACTTGTTTTTGGGTGTTTTACTAATCATGCTGTAATGTTTTCCAGTATTGGATACTTGTGAAGGCTAGGATTTGGCACAGCAGTACTGAGGAACAGCTTGTATATACACTAATTCCCAGTACGGTTAATTACTGTTGAGTATGAAATGAAGAATTGACACTTTCTAAGTATGGTGGATAGTTTCTGTTCTCATTCACTGAAATATGGAGCTGGAGCAGCCCAGATAAAATCTGGACCAGCTGAGGTACTTCAGATTTAAAAAGGCAGCTGGACTCTGAACATGTATGTGTTCTGATTAGTTGCAGAAATTTTATGTTTCAACACCTAATCCTTTCCTCTCCTACAGAAAATGAGAGAAATTATATAAAAGTGGTTTGGATCTGATGCTTTCCTATCAGACTAGACAAATTTATTGCAGCTTAAAAAAGCTCTAGAAATAAAATATTGCACACAGAGGGACCTTCATTCTCTTTGTGAATTGCTGAGACAGTCATATCTTCTTGCAGGGCCTTGAAACAAAGGCTGCACCTCTTTTTCTGATTCAGTCTTCATTAAAAGGCTCTTTAGTCTTGAAGCAAATATACAATATTCGCTTTTGTAACAATAGTTATTTCCAGGGGATGTAATTCAAAGAGTTTTTCCCAATTCACAGATAAATTAATTTCAGTGATGCTTGACAGCAACTCCATTTTTCCAGTAAGAACAATCTTACTGTAAATTGAGACTAGAGAATTGCATTATTCATTTGAAAGATGTTTCTAGAATGTCTTTAGGCTCTTCTGGGTAGTGACAGTCTTATACAGAAATGAAATGGCCTCGCTTTGCTGTAGATTTATTAGCACCAATATTTTCTGCAGCTTCTCTCCTTTCAGAATTCTTTGTTTTTCGTAGTCTTCTGTGTTAGAAAAACTGTATTTGTTTTGTGGACTCTCAATGTGCTATTGATAAAGTCAACTCAGAGAAGATAATCCTCAGAGAAAGATTAAGTGCTGTTTGTCCATTTATTACAATGAGTAAACTGAGTCAGAGAGCCTATTTTTCCTAAAGCCACAGAGCAACTTAGTGGTGTAATTAAGTCTGATTCAGCAGCACATACTAATCGGTTTCCATGGTGCCTGAGGCCCAAGAAGCCAATAATTCAGCCATATTCAGTACAGAAATGAGAGCTGAGTCTAAGTCATGAGAAATTTCATGTGCCAGTGAGAGAGACTGAAAATGCCTTGCTCTCATCTTAACATTTATCTTTATTAAATTTTTAGAAGAACATTCAAAATAATCTGAGTAATTACAGGAGAAGTGATGGGACTATTTTACACGGTGTTCAACTGTGACAAAAACCTTCAGAAAAACAGATACTGTGGTTTCTGCTTTGCTGCTTGCTATGCTTAGCTGCAAAGGGTTTAATATTTTAGTGATACAGGGATGAAGAGTTCATATGAAACAGAAGTAACTGACGTTAGTGAAGTATCTATAAAATAGTCAATTCTTCAGGAACACAGGAAAAGTATTTGTGATCTTAGAAATATAAAAAGCGGCATCTTCCGGCTTCATTAGGATAACGTGGTAAACACACAGGATTCACAACACAGATGGACAAAACACAGGCAACGTTGCAGAAGGGTGGCAGCGGATTAGTGTTAATGCTGCATGGCTCGCATCCGTGAAGTGCTGCGGACCACATGGTGCCAAAATAAAACCTGCATGAGCTTCCCTCGGCGCTTTCCCAATTCTTCCCTGAGACATTTGGGGGGTCGGGATTTCAAATGGAGAAGGACAGGCTGTTTGGCAAATGCAGCATGGATGAAGCAGAAACCCTCTCTGCCAGGTCCTGGGTGAGGTCTTCGCATGCTGCCTGCACTGCTGTGTTGGGGGAGTGAACTCACAGTGCGGCAGGGGGTTGGCCAGGGCTTTCTGTTGTTCTTTGGAAATGTTTCTCTTCTGATTCTACCAAGGAAAAGGATGTCCCTGTTTCCTTGTATTTGCACAAATTTTAAAATGCAAAGCTGCTTCTCCTCTCTCTGGGGAACGCTGGGGACAGAGCCTCAAGAAATACAGCTTTGTCTCCCATTTCTGTAACAAAGGTCCTCAGTGGTGTTGGACAAAAGTGTAATTACTGTGTGTCTCAGTTCTTCTCACAGTACGACGGCAGTATGTCCTACCTGACAAAAAACTGACGATTTCAGTAGTATTTGGAGGACTGAACTGTATGACATGCGAATGGGAGAGCCTAGCATCATGAGCGGACAGACCAGATCAAATGAACTCTGTAGACAAGTTCATGCTTATAAGCGGGTTTTGGGTTTTTAATGCCTTGATTAGGCTTAACTGAGGCTGCACCAATTTCAAGATAAGCACTGCAGAGACAAATTAAGATTACTACTATTATTTATACAATACTTAAAGCATGAATGGAGCTTGAGCTGTCACAGAACCAGCACAGTCCTTGTCGTGCTGGATTGTCACCTCCAGGCTGGGCACGTTGCTGGAAATGGGCACACCAGTCAAGAGCTGAGCATGAACTTCTGATCAATGTAGGATGGAAGAGAGAGAGATGGGCAATGGTGAACAAGGGTTAGAAAGATGTGACCAGCCTATTTGTTCTTCGTTTAAGAGTGAGATTTCCCAAACAGATATGCAGCCATAGACAAACTGATCAAACCCATCCTGGTGTGATATTCCTGAGAGATCTGTTCCCTTACAATGCACAAAACCAGGTAGTCTTGGTTCAGGGAGCAGCTAGGATCTTTTGAAAAAAAAGTAGGGAACATTTTCCTTGTTGACAGCCAAATAAGCCTTTCAAGCAACTTTGACATAAGAACATGAGAACTGCCATAATGGGTCTGTAGTGCATTTACTGCAGCATTCTGTCTCTCACGGGGGCAGTAGCAAATCTTTACTGTTTGAGGAGAGTACACAAGCCTGGCCATCACCCCTCTCCAGTTCTGCCAGTGCCCACCATCATCCAGCTAGGGCTGTTGATGTCTGCCTATTGCCTTTCATATCTGGTTTGGATCTATTGTACATGAATTTGTCTAATGGCTTTTATACTATCTGACTTCACAACCTCCTGTGGCAAAAACATCCCAGAAGCTCATACTTTGGAAGAAGTATTTTCTTTTATCTGTATTAAGCTCATCTTCTAACATGAGTAGGTGTCCCTCTACTGCTGAGGGATTTAGTGTGTGACAAATTCTGCATTCACCACCTCCATGATTTTGTAAACCTCAATCATATCACCCCCATCAGTTTTCTCCAGACTAAAGCGTCCTAGTCTTTAGAGTATCTTCTTCTAAAGTAGTTGCTCCATCTCCTTGAACATTTTGGTAGTCCTTTTCTATGCCTTTTCTAACCCCACTGTATTCATCCTGACGCAAGCAAATAATTGTCAGGTATCTGCCAAGTACAGTGTTAGGTTTCTCGAAGTCCATTCTTAATTCTAATGTATTAGTATATCTTAAGTGAGAAAAACGAAGTCTCAAAGCTAGGTGGAAAACAACTAGCAGTTGATGCTCTCATGTGCAGTATATGGCTGAAGCATCAAGATGCTTCATTTTGACAACACAGCCATTATAAAATAATGAGACTATAGAAACTATTTGAGTGTCCCCCACTCCAGTACATCACACCAGGTATGTAAAGTCTGAAAAGGGTCGGAAGCTGTTGCAAATTCAGTGGAGAAAGGGATGTCTTCTGATCAGTGTTGTCAGCAAGGAAAGTTGGCAGTGATAGGGTAGTGTTCAATACTAATATACAAAAGTTACAGCTGTTATGAACTGATGTTACGGGCTGGCATCTGCCCTCTTTGTTTAGAGACTTACAATTACATTGTTATTCCTCTGAAGTACAATGTAAATAATGTTTTTAAACCAAGGCAAAAAAACCCAGCAACCTTGACTGAATTAATGTATCTCCTGAGATATTTTTCTCATCTTGATTGCAGTCATGGATCAGCTTTCCAGTAGATGAGCTGGCAGAGAGCCACTGCTAACGGGATCTTCAGTAGGAAGAGTAGAGAGATCTCTTGAGCTTTTTGTGATTGCACAGATCCCTTGAGTATTAAGGCTTTCAGGTGTCTTTATCCCACCCTACTGTGTGAGTAACTGAAAAGCAAGACCAAACTCTTTGATGTATTTGCCAATTTTACAAATAGCTTGTTCTAATCAGCAGAATATAATGATCAGAGAAATATGTCTATGCCTTGAAGAGCCAATAAAAAGTCAGTTGGTAACAGTGGAGGTTGTTCAAGCTAGTGAAGTTCAGTTGGAACTGATGTATATTTTAGAGCAATCTTTAAGAAGGGAACTGATTCAACAATGATCTCTCGAACAGGATTCAGTGTGTTCTGTAGAGAAATTCAAACTCAGCTCCCACGATAAAAATGAATTTTCCCCTTTAGGTTTTGTCAATGTGTAGTAATGAGTATGGTGTACTGTTGCAGTGTTTCACTGAGCACTTGGTAAATGCGGTTGAATGAGTGCTGACTCTATGTGGTCTTGTGCTGACTGTGTGTGGCCTTCTGCTTACCTTTGGTTATGATTTATTCTTTTCATTGTAACTAACATTAGAGATTAAAGTGTGTTAGAGTAATGATGAAACCAGCCGTTTCCTTAAAACAGTCAAATGAAAGAGTTAACTAAAATCTTGAAACTGAAATGATACCAAGATACCCACCAGTCCCTTTGGTCAGAACAGTTGCCCTACCCAAATTCTGACTTGAGTGATGAATATATCTGTCCATCAATAAAGAACATTAGGTGATGTGATGGGTCTGAAGACCACAGACCTCCTGTAAATGGTGCCACGCGTAGGGTGAGGGAGCAAGAGACACTGATTCAGATGAAATGAGTCTTACTAACCTTGTTTCTTTTGCATTTTCCCAAATAGGGTCGAGACTGCAGTGTGCCCATTAATTCTTGCATTCAAAATCCGTGTCAGAATGGAGGGACCTGCCACCTCACCGAGGCAAATAAAGATGGATTCAGGTAGTAACACAAAGTTCATTTAAAATGAGATGATAAAGTTAAATGTGTTTCTACTTTGCAATAATGAATTATAATGGCTACTTTATAAAAGCATGTGACATTTCTATTTGCCATACAAAAACCCTAATCTGGTTTCATCGGTGACATATTGTTTCCTCTGAAACAGGCCTCCTTATTTTCTCGTAATGGAATATACTCTTAAGAGCTATTTTGAGCCCTGATCTGCATTTTGTTATCTGTATGCTAATTTTCCTTGGGGCATTTCAAACTCATATATACCCTTTTTTGTATTTGTAAAGTAAGCATCTGTTGCTTGACAACCAGATGCAAAATGTTTTCGTACTGAATAATCTTGTAGACAAACAGGCTTTAAAGAAACAATTAAAAAACATGGAGAGATTGCCATATCTTGGGCATTGTGCCTGCAAGAGAGTAACCTTTACAGCTGGACGTTACGGATATCAGTTTTCCCATATAAGAAAGATGTAGCCTAGGTGGGGATACTCCAAGAGAAGTCCAGAAGGTAACTGGGAGATTTGTTCATGAGGTAACTGGGAGATTTGTTCTGCTACAGGCACTACTTTACAGCTAAGAAAATACAAGTTTGAGGATTTAGCCCCCAGTTGTCATTAAAGTTGATAGAAATTTTTTTTTAGAAAAGAGTTGCTGAAATTTTCATAGATTTGGTCCTCAGTATTTATGCTATTTCTTGCACAAAATATGTACAAAAGTACACCATACTGTTGTTTCAATTGCATATATGAAAGCCTCACTTCTAAAAGCATTACTGAGACTGCTTCTTTGTCTTCTCCTATATATAGCTTCCTGTCAGTGACAGCGGGGGGGAGACACAGAACTGCAAGGTTTATAAATGGTGTAAACAGGGAGTCAAACCAGTACATTTTTCAAGTATGATTCCAGTTTGGTTTCAGCTGTGATTAAGACTGTTCCAACTGAGGTTAACTGTTAACCAAGTCAGCAAACCCATATAATCTTATGTCAGAAAATAGGATTTTTTCAAAATGGAAAGGGCCAGGTGAAAGTTTGGGTGGCTGACAGGACTTTAGGTGCAGTGGGGGGTTAGCACCCCCCCCATCCTATCCAGTGGTAGGATGCCTTTTATATTTCCAGGAAAGCATTGTAGCTTATTTTTGACTCCCCAGATCCCTCCTGTGGGAATGAGGCATGGAAGAGCTTCCATTTTGCCCTGTGGGTGGGATGAGTGGGGAAGCAGAAAATGGAAGAAATGCCCCAAAGCTTCTCTCTGTCTCTGTGCCTGCCCACCCTCAAGAATTCCCTCCTTACAGAAACAGATCCAGCACATGCTGGACACAGAAGGACACTGAAGATATTCCAATGGAAAAGTGCAGGTTGGTGGGGATGAAGGGACACTGTCAGGCTCTGTTACAAACAACAACCTGAGGCTTTCCAACATGGGAAAACAGGAGTAAAATACATGGCCATGTCTCCCTGAGGGACTGTTTAGAGCTCAGCTTGAGCACCTGTGACGAGGCCCTGAGCAGAGCAGAAGAGTGCATCTCCCAGGTACAGATGCTTCTGTAGGGTCATACTGGTGCATGGTGGTGGGAGAGGATGAGGAGGCTCTGCAGATCATGGCACATGCAAATGGTCATGCTGCTGGACAGGACCCCCTAGATTTTGGTGAAACCACTACTCTGCACTTGTGATCCAATACACCTCTTCTTGATTCAGATTTTAGCAGGCCCAGCAATTTTTGAAGTAAAAGTTCAGGTTCAGTTTCTGCTTGAGAGAAATAAAGGTCTGGTGGTCTTCAGTTCGGGTTCCCTTCTGTTCACCCTCATGTAATACTGTTTACATGGCTTTTTCCAGCTTGTGCCAAAGCAAAATTGTACCATATTAGAATATCTGTTTTCTGTCACTCAGTACTCATTTTTCAATAATCTAGCTGATATTAAAAATGTGCTAGTAAAACATTTTATAATATCCATAATACTGGAATGAAAGGCTTCAGCTTATATTTTGGATCGTTTTTTTCTTTAGCATTTTAGTTTTGTTCTATGGTAGAAAGTAAAAAGTTTTGAATTACCTGAAATGAAAGCTGCTTCTGAATTTTTCTCATGAACAATTTTCAGAGGCTTTGCTTCAGTTCCAAATGAACATAGTTTTTGAGATCCTTTACAAAACTGCAGGGGTGGTTTTGTTGCTTAACAACATTTGAGGCTTTTTAGGGAAGATTTCTGCTTTTATGGTTATTTATATAGTTTCAGTTGGTCTAATAAAAGACACATAAAACCATATCTCGTCAAAATCTTGCTTCATAAAATCGAATGTTCAGCTTATGCATTGCTCTATTTTCTGTCCATGTTTTTAATTCAGTCAGTCCAGCTGCTCTGGAGCACAGGAGTGTGGGGCTTTAGCATGTCTTAGAGAAATGTGGTGTGGGGATGGAACAGTCAGTGAAGGGGAAGATAAAGAAACATTTTGAGATTGAATTTGGTTGGTTTGGGGTTTTTTTGGTGGGAAATCTCCTCTCCAGTCAGAGTTACATGCATATAAATTGTGTTCGTCAAGATGGGAAAACGTTGCCTTAGATTATATGCTGTGAGGAAGTGGATGTCAAAAACATTTTCATGAGAGGCCTCCTTGGATTTTTCTGTTGTGTGGCCTGTAAAAGAAATTATATCTTCTGTATATTCTCTTCCCTAGGGAAATATATTCATACACAAGCTCTGCTGCCAAACTTGTCAAATCTTTACTCTTGTAAAAAGGAAACTTAAGCCAAAGCTCTCTCCCTATGAAATGCCAAGCAGTTTAACTCTCAAGTTTCTGTAGCCTTAGACAAGAAAACTACCTTTTAAATAATGCTAAGGTGGTGATGTTCCCCAGGCAAAGACAGGAAATTCATAGTTATGACTGAGATTCCAGCCTGACTTGCCCGCTGTGCCTGGTACCCACAAGGGCTCGAAGCAGCAGGCGATTGAGCTGCTCAGATTTGTTGTAATAGCAGGTCCTGGTGGGGCAGCTGAAGGGCAAAGGTTCAGCTGGAGTTCTTCAGTCCTTCTTGGCATCTTTTACTCTTGCACTTTTTCAGTTCTGCATAATTTTCACATTCTCTTTTTTCAGGTAGGGACGACTTCTGTGTTAAAGAATAGTTAAGTGACATCGTGTGGCTCAGGGGATTAGAAACATGAAGTTCTTCCTCCCTTTGAATTGCTCATGCTAATCTAATCTATGTCATCTTTGACAAAAGATTGCCAAAAAGGTGCTTATTGAGACGGATAATATAAGGTGGTCAGTCAGACATGTCCTGGTCATTTAGCATGCCTGTAAGTGAGACTTTGACAAAGGAGGCAGAGCTGTCAGCTCTGCTTCAGTTAGCCACTGGCAACCAGCTGATCTTTGATAACCTACAGTGCTGGGAAACAGTGTCTCTGGATTATTTTAACTTTTCTCCATACAAAACCCCCTCCATTTTCCAGAGCGGTTTTTTTAGCATTTTCCACAAACTTAAAGTTCCCTCATAAATGTAAAATCCTGGAACTGATTAACTCCCTAGTGTTAATTCTGCCTAGTTCAAGGGAAAACGTTGCACTTCCAGACTTACAGGCTACTCCATTGGGATGTAGATTTAAAAAGCTCTTTTACCAAGAAACTGTAATATTCCTGAAAGAATTTACTATCTCTATTTAAAAGTTGATTTTTTGAAATGTGATACACTGTATGTATGCCTATTTTAATAAACAGATGCTAAACTGTTTCATTAGTTTATGAAAAAAAAAAATTTGAATATAGTAAACTTACAAAATTGTCAGTATAATTCAGCTCCAAAGGTTTACCCCCAAAATGTTGTCATTAAGTTCTGTGTTCCCTTGCGCCTTCATGAGGATAATGAGGTTTTATTTAGTTCTTTATTTTTAGGAAAACACAACACTAAGAAAATCCCTAAACTGGAGGAATAGGGAATTTGGACCTTTCGATCACAGTGTCTTAGAAAATAGTTCTTTCCTGCATGGCTCCATTGTTTCTGAGGTCCAAATGAAATGCTGTCTCACACTGCTTCACTATTTAGTCAGTACAAAGTTTTCATCATTGTCTCTGGAATTAATTTTCTCTCTCGGTCAGCTGGAACCCAAGTTTGATGACCTTCCAGTCACTCTGCAAACTTCATTTTTCTTCTAAGCTTTTTCTGGGAAAATACATACAAACAGTCCCAAACTGCAATTCTTTCAACATATGGTTCAATCCGGGTCCCAAATTGTATGTTTTATCTTTTAATTTCAGTCCTCATATTTGGCACATCTGAATGCAAACAAAAATAAAGAATCATACGTAAGCAATAATGTAAAGACTCCCTATAATACATAGGGACCCGTAGCCAAATGTCATCAATTATGCTGACATTTTCTTCAGTGTGGAATGTGTCCTAATACTGAGCAATTGTATGTTAACAATCCCATATGTATTGTTACTAATGGTAACTCTACTGAGTTGAACCATTACTGTGATAGTATTTAATAATGTCATTTTTAATTGCATACATCCAAGCTGTCCCAATCCTTTTGTGGAAGGAAAATGGTGTTACATTCACATAAAAATAACCAGCACAAAGCCACTCTTGTTGCTTTTCTTTAAATGGAGAGAAAAAATTGTGCTCCCAAACTGAGACCTTGGATGCCAAGTTGCAGCCTGGAGCATATTTTTATGGCCGAGTTATAAGCCCCTGAAAATGGGGTTTTGTAATCGAAAAGGGAGACATGATAAATGTGCCACTGTATTTAATTAAATGTCTTTAACCCCCTCCCCGACACTTGCATTGCCACAAAAGATGGTGTGCCAGCTCTTCTTCCTTATCTGCCTCCCGTGATCCTCTGGATCATTGCAGGGTCAGCAAGAGGACATATTTTATTAGCAATAATGAGCTTGAGACAGGAAAAGAAAATATTTCTTATTGATTTATTGTGTCCTAAATTGGATTTATTTGAGCAGTTTGGTTTTGGTTATTCATGGTGGAGGTTTTCTAACTCTCATGACCTGTGAATGGTCCCTGCAGAACTGAATGAAGATGACTGTTAGCACGTGACCTATATGCCTGTTCTGTACCCACCTAGAAGATCTTACTGTTGTGGTGGCTCAAGGCACATTCCCTACCCTTTTTTCTTCCTCTTTGTACTCCCTTAGTTTCTGAGATTGCACATGTCGTGAAGAATCTAACCTTATTCGCAGGGTCCAACCTAGGACCTACTGAAGGTGGATGCAGAGCTCTGTCCCATCCCTCCCTTGGGAGTCCCTGCACTCTGCTCAGTCTGTGGCACACAGGAGGAAGAGAGCAACCAGCCCAAAAGTGCTGCAGTTTTCTTCACAGATTCTGAAGATCTATTTCTCCAGGGCATTCCCCACCTCAACCTCATGACACCTACATAAAGCAGGATAACCACCCCATGTCCACTTTGTCCATCTGAGCTGAAAAAAAGTACCCTGCAGCTATCTCTGCATTGGAGATTCTCCTGGTTTCAGAAAGCAGTGGATGGCAATTAGTGTGACTGCTCTGGTGCTTTCTGTTTTTCATCCTCATCAATCAGTAGTGCTTTACATTTGTTCAGTTGCTTTTCTGCCACCAGAACTTGCACGGGAAAGGAAATGAACAGCTGAGGGAATGTGTAGCTTGGACTGGAACTCGAAACAACACAACTTCCCTTCCACACACACGCTTTCTGTGACTAGTGAACAGCAATTCTGACACTTCAAATATCATTGCTGGCTTCTTAGAAGCCACTGAAATGACTGGAGCACTTAACACATGTTTTTAGACTCTCTTTTAGGAAACTGTGGCCTCCACCTCTTCATCACTTACAGCTAGTTTAAAATATAAAGGTTCTCTTAGCAACCATAACTTCTAGATCTAGAGAGGAAACTGAGATTGAAAAAAAATTAAAGTCATTCTTCAACCACTTAGTTTCTTACTCTCCCTCTAGGGACCATGCATCACAGTCTTGTGAGATAAAATATTTAGTGCAATTATTCTTCAATAGTGTCCACATCCTCACAGAACCATTCCTAGCTCTGCCGTTGTTTGTTTGTGTTTTAGTTGAATTATCTAGACATCATCAGCTCTTCTGCAAATAGATGTTGGAGGGACTGTAGAAGTACTGAAACCTTACTGCACTTGTAAAAGCAATCATTCCCAAACATTTCTTGTTTGGACAAGTGACAAAGTGGTAATGAGAAGAAAATGTTCATGTCTGTAAACTCAATTCAAGCCGTTGTTCTTTAAAGAGAGTGAGCTATCTAAAAGCTGCCAAGTCGCCCTATGATTGTGCAGTCCTCAGTAGGCAAGTATCCATATACTCACAAAATCATTAACAGAGAAGCCAAGGATTTGAATATTGTGATGAGTGTTTACTTTCCCGCCCTGGAGTTGCTTACTTCAATGCAGGGCTAGGCTTATCAACAAAGAAAGCAAAGGGAAGCACGACAGAGGCTGTCTCCTGCTGCTGCTTTTATGTCTCATGTAAATAATGACATGACCCTGTGAACCATCATCAGACTGCATCCTTCACCAAACACACAGGGTTAAAGTGCTCTGTACGTCACAACAGCAGTGAATTTGGCTCCAGCAACTCACTTTTATATGTTCTAATCTCAGTTTTATACCTCAAACCTCCTGTCCCTTCAAATCCATTCTAACTTTTAATTCTTCTCTTTCTCCAAAGCTGTTCTTGTGTCCTTGGGTATGAGGGGGAGAGGTGTGAAATAAACCCAGATGACTGTGAAGATAATGACTGCGAGAATAACTCTACATGTGTGGATGGGATCAACAACTATGTCTGTCTCTGCCCTCCTAATTACACAGGTAAGAAAGGGTCACAACCAAAGAACAGGAGTCCCTTCAGTGCCTGAAGGGAAGGGTCCAAATGCACATTTACTTTGTCCATGAGTGTATAATTAACCAAGAATCTAGTCCCATTTTAAAGCAACCTGGATGCCTTACTGGAAAGATGGTAGTTCTACCAATATTGCAATACACATGCTCACAAACATGGCCACTTTTCTGAGTCAAAATACTGATGCTTCGTTGTAAAATACATTTAAAAATAGTGAAATTTAAGTGTCAGAGAAATTTGTACTTCTACACACGCATTCTGTAAATGTATTTCAGAAATATTCCCAGTATTGAGCTGAGTATACATCTGTTCTGAATCTTGGAAAATAAAAATAGTTCCTGTTTAAATTATGGTAGGAAAATAGCTTTTGGGGCATGGCTTTCACCTGAGATCTCAGAGGTCCACGTTTATTAAATAAAATTACTCTGACAATGTGCTGCTTAAATTCATTATCTCCATTTCACAAGTGGAGAAACAAAGGCTGTGTAAGGAACTGTAGGCTCAGTTGTAGTCTTCAGAGTGCACCCATGGCAGTTAGCCCAGCTCGGCAGATGTGCAGTCACCTGCTGAGTCCACGGTGACAGTAGTTGGTAACTGAGTTAGAAATGGAATTAGTGTCTCCAGCGCCCATCCTGCATTTCAGATAAATTCCTTCCTAAACCTTCTACAAGAGCAGAAACCTTCCTAACTGGAATCTAAAAATGCTTTTTCTCAAGTCATTACTGGAGCATACCGTTGACTCATTCAAACTGCGTTAGCACGGCCTTCCTGGCTCAACATGGAGTGGTAAGGAAACACCTGCAATAGTTCCTACTTCCCTCCTTTGAAAGGGGTTTATTACCTTCTAAGCATGGAGAAGTAATGAAGAGCTTCTTGTACACTGGAATATATTACATGTCAGGGGATTTAATGAGGATCAAGCTTGAGTGGCTGAGTAAGGCAGGAGGAAAGCTTCTAGAATTTCCAAACTCTTAAAATACTTTTGTGGCTGATACAAAGGAGACTCATGTAGATCTTTAGCTGAGAAAAGCCTTATGACTTGAATGTACATTTATTGGAGTTCTAAAATGATCTTTCTGCCAAAAACTGAAAAACTTCAGCTTAGCAGGGTAAAGAGTTTTGCTTATAGGATGTTGAGCCCATTGTGCTTACTTGTGCACTATTTATGTGAGCTGTTCTTGGGTGGTTTCAAACAAAACTCTATACAAGGAGGCAGTCTTTACATTTACAAGAGGAAATATATTTGCCCAGCCAAGAAAAGACATATCTACTAAGGAACTGAATCCAGTATATATGCAAATGCGCTTTCCTTTTCACAGGCATATTGCAGATTATTTTGGTTTTTGCAGACAAAAAAGGTAGGACAGAACTAGATTGGGATTCCTTCTCAAACGGCAGTCTGGATAGGGGCCAGAGAACTCATATGATATGATACTTCAGAATCAGTTTTGAAATATTTTTAATCAAATTCCAGCTTTTTTTTTTTTTTTAACCTGAATATTGTCTGTGCTCTGCTTATGCTTATTAGCAGGAGTTTGTCAAATACTAGACCCCAGTTTTGCAATGTAGGATACACACAATTGTATATACCACACAACAAGCATTTGCTATCACAACGCAGGCAATAGCTTTGGCTACAGTTGAAACAGTTGAATTTTTGAAGAAGAGCAGGAAATACTTCTGGAAAATACAATATGAATCATAAGTGAAAAAGGTTGCAAAAACAGGGGTGTTGCTTAAATTAGAAATCTGAAGGGTTACAGTAGTTCATGTTGCTTAAAAATAGGAAGAGTTTAGAGAACTGTGATAAAAGAATTGCCTTAACCTGCTTTACCTCCATTTTGGAGGGGGATATTTCATCAAACCTAATCAGTCACCTGGAAGGACTGGCTGGGCTGAAATATCCCTCAAAGGTACACCTGGCCCTCTCAGAGCAGAAAGGCAGGGAACAGCATAAAATGGCTGAAAGAATTGAACCATCAGCCAAACAAAAGTTACGTACAAGCCAAGCAAATCTGAGCCATGGTTTTGAGGGTCCTCTAAGAGTTGAATCCAAACACAAGAAATTGGACATCATCTGATGTCTTGATTGAATGAACAGCAGCTAAGGAAATGCCGTGGAAGCACATAGGCAAGTCATGAAGAAGCACTTTGAAAGGATTTGTGTGCCTGACCTGAAAAGAGAGGGATCTATTGACCAAGGAGTTTGACTGAAGGCTCCTGTGACATCCAGGACATCTCTGTGTATGTTCTCTTTAAATAAACCTTTTTATACTGAAGCAATACCTGAAGCTACTATGGCAGTATCTATTAAAAAAAAAAAAAAAGTAGATGCAGGTTACTTTAATATTGTGTTGAATATGCTAAGAATAGTGAATGCTAACATTTCAGAGAGAAAGCGGGTCACTGGAGGAGTCAGGAATACTTACTCCTGTGCTCGGAATTGTGCATTGAGCTACTTGCCTCCCTCTCAGGTGCTGACTGTGCTAAACATTGTGTTAGCAAACTGTGTGTGCTTCAGAGTTGCCAAGTGTATGGATTTTATCTATATTTATATAAACAAAGAATGGATGACGGAGGGTACTCTCCAGGGAAGCAGTTTTTCTGTGAAGTAGTCTGGAGGCCGATGAGCTCTCAATGTGGTACTTTGCCTAAAAGGGCAGTGATGTCCATAGGCAGGGTGTATCTAGCAGGACAGAAAATGTAGGTAATATCTCTTTGTGTTGTGCCCAAATATTATACTTAGTTCTGTGTTTCAGAATTCAAGGAGTGACTTGAGAGACGAGAAAGAGGATTAGAGGTGAAACATAAAAAAACACTGGGGGCTTGAGAATAGGTCTGGAAGATCTCAAGAAAATTCTTATTTGGCTTAACAAAGACTAGGCAGACAGCAAGCTTTTATTTTGCCTTTTTTTTTCTTTCCCCCCCCCCCCCCCCGTTGTATGGAGAATAGAAATTTCTTTGAAACATTCATTGGCTGGCCTTTGTGGCTGAACAAATCCAGACCATACATTTTTATCAGTGTGATTATATCAGACTCGTTGGTTCTAGATACAAACTGGATTTCTCAGCAGAGGCTGTAGTTAAAACACAAGTTAATTCAAGAGTGGTCTGTGTTATACTGGAGATCAGACTAGATGGTTCTGTACTGATAATTTGTGATGTTTTGAGCCCAGCTCAGCTATTGCAGATTCCTTCTTTTCTTGACTGTAGAGGCAGGCAGGCTCTGGTAGCACTGCGAAGTAGGTAGTCTGAATGCCTCATCACTCTTGTGGTCTTGGATGCCATAATACTGGTAAGATTGCAATGCTGTTACAGTAAACCCTGCATGTATGAAATAAACGTATGTTTTAATACAAAGAATAGTCTGAATACAGGGAGGAAGAAGATCCAAGAGCGTGTATGTGTGTTGTTCTGTAAGAAACATTTAGGATCCCCCTTGGTTTAGTTGACTAACAGTTAAATCATGATAGTAAATCTTATGTTCCTAAATGAAAAGCAAATTAAAAATGCATGTGTTGGAAATGTTGACTATTGACACAGTTGCAGTATCCAGGGTTTGGTTTTTTCCATACCTTAGTATTTTCCTGCTTTATCTTCTGTCTGTCTAGTTTTACTCGTTATAGCCTTTTTAGGAAACAATATCCCAAATAATGATGCATAAATTTTGCTTTCATTGGTTGGAATAATGAAGGCCAAAGATCTTTCTTCAATTAATAACTTTTTGCAGTGTTTTCCTTTAAAATTCTTTGACAGCCTTTTCCCCCACTCAAAGTAGATGAAAAATCGCCAATTTGTTAAGTGACTGCTGAGGGAAGGAATTTCCCACACTCCAGCCCCATTTCACTTTCATTTAAAAAAAAAAACAACAAACCCACACCAAAAAACAACCCACGCTCACACAATAACCTCCTCCCTACTTCCTTTCCGTCTAATAAGTTTAAAACGGTGTGCAAATACAAATGGATTCTATGAAATAGGTAAACATAAGTTAAAGAAGAGAAAAACTGAGAGGGAGGGTAGGCAGATAGCTGATTGCCATAAAAAGATTCAAGCCCTTACCTGCACCACCAGGTTTCTGCATCACTCTTAAAGTCACTGTTTTCAATGTTTGTTGCCTGTATTTATATAACTCATGCTGCGTAGCAGAGTCCTGATGGCTTTTATTGTCAGCTGTTGTCTTATTTTTCCTCTCCCCAACTGGTTATTTTAATCCTGAAGCTAAATTATTATTATATGTATTTCCTCTAGGATAATCATGTACCCAAAGTCCAGCTCTAAAGCCTGAGCTGTCTGTGGGCTGGTTTACAACCTGGTCGGACCCCTTGGTGGATTGCAGCTCATCCTTACAGTTTTGTAGGCTTTTCTGCTCTTCAAAAACAAACATATATAGGAGCATCAAAAGAGGAAGCTATGAATTAGATCAGTCACCCCGGTTCTTCTTCTTTTTGTGTTTTTCTAATTTTTGTCTTTTTGGCTTTAACATGGCCTGTCTCCAGCTGTCGATATAAACATTCCACATCTCCCTAGCTTTGTGGTTTAGAAATGTAGGACAAAATTCATGCAATTTTTCCCTTCCATTCCTTTTTTCTATTCATTACTGTCATAGACCTTCTTGAGAGCCATCACTGTTTTGCTTATAGTTCTAGATCCAAATATAGAATTTCATAGCTCCAAAAAGAGATCCTCTCCTCAGTCTCACTATCCTTTGTGCCCTCCCTTGAAGAGGTGTCCAAACATACATAAAGGATTAAATGGGCTGTACCAAACATGTACTATGTACTTTGAATGGTTTTGTGCTTTACTTGCTAGTTTATTTAGTTTTGTTTGTTTGCTGTGACTTTTCCTTCTTCCTATCTATTTGATTTTAGCCAGAAGCAGAAATGTGTAGTACTTACACACCAAAAAAAAATCAGGAAATATTTCAGTTTTTGCTAAGGATCCTAAAAAGCCTCAGCAAATAGCCACACCTCTTTGTTCGGAAACCTAAACAAAAAAATTATAGTGGCTTGTACTACTGAAAATAGGTCTTTTCTAAAATACATGGCATCCCATAGTGGGGAGAGGGGGAGCAAGTGTTTTAAAATAGTTTGTTTCCCTGGGAAAAAGCTGCAAGCAGTTTGTATCACAGAAAAAAAAATCTCTCTCAAAAAAAAAAAAAAGCTAGAAACTATTCCTGGTTTTATGTGTTTGGAAGAGAAGGCTAAGATCTATTTTACCTTAGGGGACCTTGTGGTGTCTTGTGGTAGACAGTATCTGAGATTTTTGCAGTTATGCTACTTTTAGACAGAACACTATTCACTGTTAGTGATTATGGTCCCTTTTTCTGGCGTATCTGATTGTGGTAATGTTGCGTGGCCAAAGCCAAGCACTTAGTCAAGCCAAACAACTCTTGAGGAAAGAAGTTCTGTGGTGACTTGTGGCTAACACTCTTTGCTGGAGCTCTCAGCCCACTTCCCATCGCTAACCAGTGTGAGACCAATTTGCAACAATCCCTGAGATGGACACCAGTGGCAGCTGAACGAAGCTGAAGTGGGCCGTTGCACTGTAGGTTGTTTTTTCCCCCTTGCGAGTTTTTAACTACATGTTTGATAAAGGAACACGAAGGTTTTAGGTAGCATGGTTTAGCCTTGTGGTTCCACAAGGATATGGACTGCCTAATAAACACTGAAGGCTTAGACAAGTACTTAACTATAAGCCTTTTTTAAAATTTTGGAACTTTAGCCATAATTTCCTCGAGACAGAGAAAATTGTGGTCAAAGTTTGGTGTATTTTCTTCCTTTTATTTGAAGGAGTTCTGCCTTACATGGAAGTTTCTCAGTTACTTGGCAAATGTGAAGTGTGTTTGCTTTCTGTGCAAAAAATAAAAAGGCACCCACATTTCCCACTTGTATAACTATGAATGAGAAGTGCTGGAAGAGCTGGAAGTTTTGAGCTTTGTTCAAGAGCCTAAGCCCATTTCCAGCCCTGTTTTATTAAGAGAGAACCACATGTCATTGCTATCAGATTGGACTCTCTTATCTCATTGTACGGGGACTGAAGAAGGAAATAGCACAGTAACTGGCAGTGCTGCAGCCTGTCTTTAGTCTCAGTATGGGTGTCCTGTCATGTTGGAGCTCTCAGCTCCAGGATTTCCTCTGGTCATATTCCCATTTGTAAAATGTAATGTGGTATGTTTGGGGAACCAGATGTACTGGAGAATTTCTCTTTGTACATCAGGACCACAGTATATCTCTAAGAAAATGGAATCTCAGCTACTACTGTCTTAAAGGATGGGTGGAGTGAATATCATCCTCAAATGGGATTCATGATTCATTAAATCCAATCTGTGCAGAAACACATCAGAGGATTAGAAGTTAACCACAAGCCCATTACTTACCTGCTCATTGGCAGGTGGTGCATACTGCATAGTTAATAAAGCTGGGAGAGCAGAGTCCACCTATGGACAGTCAGTGTATTCAGCACTCCGACACCACAGTGATGGCCATGTTAGAACTGCCAGTAGGAAATAAGTAAATCCTTCTGCATATAAAGTACTCTTCAGAGACCTCTATTGGTTCAAAGACCATATTGGGTTTACATGGCAAAGTTTTGGTAGCAGGGGAGAAGGGGGGCTGTAGGAGTGGCTTGCGTGAGAAGAGATCAGGAGCCGCTCCCCGTCAGACCTGCAACTGCCCAAAGCTGAGTCCATCATTAACGCTGATGAAAAAATGTGAGAGAAGCAACTATGCAAACGCCAAAGTCAGTGAAGAACAAGGGGGAAGAGGTACTCCAGGTGCTGGAGCAGGAACTTCCCTGCAGCCCATGGAGAAGACCACAGTGAAGCAGATTGTCCCCCTGCAGCACAAGAAGGACCACGTCAGAGCAGATGCCCACACTGCAGCCTGTGGAGGACCCCATGCTAGAGCAGGTGGATATGCCCTGAAAGAAGCTGCAGCCCACAGAGAGCCCATGTAAGGAGCGGGCTCTGGCAGGAACTGCAGCCCATGGAGAGGAGGAGCCCACGTAGGAGCAGGTTTTCTGGCAGGAACTGCGTCCTTTCAGTCTGTTCCTGAAGAACTGTATCCCATGGAAACGACCTATGCTGGAGCAGTTCTTGAAGAACTGCAGCCTGTGGGAAGGACCCACGTTGGAGAAGTTCATGAAGGACTATATCCCGTGGGAGGGAGCCCACGCTGGAGCAGGGGAACAGCGTGAGGAGGAAGGAGTGGCAGAGACAAAGCGTTATGAATGGACCGCAACCTCCAGTCCCCATCCCCCCCATTCAGACAGGCATGAGTCTACGGTGTGTCCAGTGTCCTATCTGCCAGCCCTGAAAGGACATCTCAGAAAATGTATGGCATCTCAGATGTGACTGGATGCACTAGATTGTGTGAATAACTGAATTGATCCCTAATAGATTCCAGACAAATCACATAATTGGAAAAAGTCCATATGAAGTAATACAGCTCAAAAATGTAGGGGGTCCAGCAAAATTAGGATCTATTCCAGACACAGTGGTTCTGAGGGATAATGCTATATGCAGGTTACCACCTTGTAAGAGCACTGGAAATTGTCTGGTTTAGTTAATGTTTTACATACTGTGTTGTTGTGGCATGTGTGATGTTGAATATGATCTTTTGCACTTTGGCAGTGCATAGAACTGGAACGTATTCCTCGTTCAAGATTCAGAAATAATGAAATGATCATTATTTCTCTACCCAGATCTTGTTGTTTAATCAGTTATCCCTTTGTTTAACCTCAAGATTAGAGATAATTGCTCCTTAATTCTGAAAAACAAGCCACTTTGGGAATTTCAGTGTGGAGTCTAACTTCAGGTTCCCACTTAATAGGCCAAAACCTGACACGTGAAAACTCAGATGTGAGTTTTTAAAGCATTAACACAGAATAAAAAGCAAAAAAACCCCTTTTAGTTCTTCGCCTACTAAGTGTTGTGGGCAGTGTTCATCAAGCAAGAGTCAACTTCATCAATAATCCAGACAGAGAATTCTGCTACAGTGCATTTCAGGTAATTTCGTTTATGTTTTGGTATCTGACCTGGCAGCTGAGTGCATTTGCTGCTGAAGTATTTTCACGGAGTTTCTCTTTTCTTCATTGCAAGTTGAAATAGTTTGGAAGTAAAAAATTCATTTTTTTATTTTCTAAGATGAGCCTCAAATATTTTCATCAAACATCAACAATATTCCTAAGCGAATTATTTTCTTGGAGGAACATCCTATGTCTGTTCTACCCAGCCATTCTTAGGTTCTGTGTTCTCCTGAAATTTCCAATTGGCACTGACTTCTTTTTAATAACTGAAAAGAGAGAAAGGGAAAACAAAATACAAAAAGCATTTCTTCCGATGCAAGTTGTTAGATATAAAATGAGTAATCTCATATGAGAAAAACAGTACAGTATTTTTTATTAGCAGTAAAGAGAAGAGTTCCATTCTGACTTACCTGGCAAAGTTCAGAAAATTGCGACATACTATTTAACCACTCAAATATATATCTTCTCCCTGTGCAGCCTGTAAAAGTTTGCTCTATGGATAAAGGCCAGGCTTTCTTCATCCTTTCTTCATTGTAAGCACTTTCCTTTTCTCAAGTAATATTGTGAAATTCTTGACAGCATTTTTGCTTTTAGTCTTCCAGGCCCTACAAAAGCTTCTCTCACATTAAGAATGAGAATATTTTCTATGTTTCTTTATCAATTATTTCATGAATACTCTGAATGAGAGAGCAAAGTATCACCCAACTGATATATGAAACAAAAGAAAAATCATCTAACTCATTCGTTGCAAATTGGTGGTCTAGATTGTCTTTTCAGAACTGCAGATAAGTAAGTAAAATACTATTACTGCATCCAATCTCTCTTTTACTGATTAAGGAGAATTAGTGTAACTTGGATCCTGGTTTTAAAAGTCTAATGTGGCATGAAATATATAGCTCTCATGACAGTTCAGAATGGAAAAAAAGAAACATGAATATTAAACTGTGTCTAAAAGTCATCTTTATTGCTCTATTGTTGTTTTGGCTTCGTTCTGAGACGTGTGGAAGGCTACAGAAAAGCCTAAGCGTGTTTCTTGGCAGCTCTTCATAAGCAGTGAGCCCTGTGAAAAGTGAATGTGGAAAGCCCCATGAAATTCATGATTTTGCTGAAAAATTAAAAGCAGGAAAATGTTGCATGAGACAAAAAAAATGTTTTGCTGTGTTTTTTTTGAAAAGCAACGAGCAATGCTGGTGAAGGGGACAAGGGAAGTAGTTTCAAAGGGGCAAAATACCTTTTGTATTGTTCTGGGATTGCCTCTCTCTTTTTTTTTTTTTTTTTTTTTTTTTTTTTTTTTTAAACTGCATGAGACAGCAGCAATGGGAGATCCACCTGTTAGTGTTCCACCTGTCAGTACAACTTGGTTCTAATCTGAAAGTTGCATTTTTTGTGGCAGATCAGACTGCTGCCTTCGTTTGTCTAATGCTTGCTTCTCCTAAACAAGCACTAATTACCAGCACATTACCACCGGCCTTAAGAAGTTTGAAATGCAGTGCCCACACAGCTGAGGATGTGCCTATCTTTACAACGGTACCCTCTTCGGATCATACCTCAGTGCTACAGACCACAGAACATTATTGACCTAATACCTCCGGCTACTATGAAAAGTAAAATCCGATGGCATAAGTGGTTTTCCTCTTGTAAATCTGACATAGTCTTAATCTGTTCTTCACTGGGGTGCGTTGCATGTTGATCTATTCTCTTTGACTTTGATGAAAGAGAGTAAATGTGCCTTGATGAAACAAAAAACATTATTTGGGATTAAAAAATTTGTGTAACTGATTAGAAAAGAAATACAGTTGTCATTTTCCTGTCTTTTATATACGAACTTCAGAAACCCTTGTGTACACAAATTGGAGCTCTGATTTGAGAATACGTAGGAGAGAAGAAAATGGGGAGGTTGGATTATTTTCTACATTTGGGAAAGCATTACACTGAAGTATTCTGTTGTTTTAGCATGATCAAATATCTTCCACAAAGAGAATCAGTGCTGCTAGAAGCTGGCCTAAGATTAATGTCCAGTTTGTTTTTAGGTTCACATAGCGATCCAATGAGAAATTTGGACTAGACTTTTAATTGCTGCACAGAGAAGCAGCCCTGTGTCACTCCAAAAAAAGAGGATCAGATTTTTCCTCTGATACTGACATTAAAGCGGCCAGTGAATGCTCTCTCAGGTCTGAGGGCAAATTTTTTGGCCCAGATATTTTCCGAGTGAATAAAATATGAGAAAGTCTTTGTGTAGCTGGTGCCTTGGGTTTGCTTTTCAGAAAGTGTTTTATTTCCCTGGCATGCTTTCTGCAACATCTAGTGAACATTGGTGGAGCTTGAAATATTGTATCAAGAAGAATTTTCTTCCTGAGATGAGGCTGCTCTAGTTGCAAGGCATTCCCAAGTGAGCTCCCTAATGAGTGATAGATGGGAAAAATAACAGGAAGGATCCTTAAATGTTCCAAGTTTTGCATGAAAAATGATAAATTTTTTTGGATGCTATGTTTGGTACCTAGCCTAGAATTCTCCTACATTTTGATAGTGGTGCCTTCAGAATGACACAGTGAGTCATAATATTTGACATTTGGGGAGATTTTTACTGGATCTCTAAGCACTTGTCAAGACTGTTGAGAAGAATACTTTAAGAAGAATTATGATTTCCTTTGAGAGTTTATGAAACTGTTCTTATTTTTTTAAAGCCTGTTTCCTTTTCTTCAAAACAAAAAAAAAAAAAAGAGAAAGAAATAGAAACTTCAAAGTTATGTATTGACCTTTTTTAGTGAAAGGATAGTTGAAGGCATCTATCCACACTGTATTCAGTTATCAAATGGTCTTCCAAAAATATTTCCAGCTTTAGATCATTGAGTTCTTTTAATGTCACCAGCCAGTTACTTTTTTTTCATGTTTATTTTCACGTAAGATTCATAGCACATGAGGGACATGAGGAATACCAGGACGACAAACTGGCAGTTGTCCAGGCATCGTAGCAAGTTCGGACCTGCTCATGTTCATGTCTGCCCAAAGGCCAAGGGAGTCACTTTGCTTGTTAGTATTTGGGAGGGTTGGTGGGGTGTGGATTTGGGGATTGCTTAGTAAGCAGACCTATCTCCAGTTCTGCCACCTCAAAAATGTGTTAATAGCTGTCCCCAATGACAGCTGTGTTCATATTTGTAAGACTTGAATGTCTCTAGTTGCTTTTGAGGAGTAACAAAGTACAATGGCAAACCTCAAGCCAAACAGAATGATCTTTTTCCCTGATTCCCATGGATTTGCAGCATTCAATTTCATTGGCATGGCCCCCTTCCTGAGCTGGATACATTCATTACATTTGCCCAAGATTTGTCCAGGGCTGTAAAAAGACTTGCTAGTGTTTAATAGTGGTGGCTTCCTGGGACTCCTTGGCTCCAGATGGAATTGGTTGTCTTATTACTGACGCTATGAACAATAAACTGTCCACTGCGGATTGCCATGCCAGACTCCTCCGGTATTGCCAAACCCAGCCCACTAAAAGTCGTGAGGATATGTATGGCACGTGAATACGGGGTTTATGCTGGTAGTACCATCTCTCATGCCTCCAGGGCTTGTATTTTTGCTCCACTTTCTCACTTACGCTTGACAACTCTCAAGAGCAGATATATTAGATATTCTGTGTTTGAAACAACAACAAAAAAATTGAGTAATTTTTGCATAAGCATATTATACTTCCATTCTAATACGAAGAGTCAAATGAAGAGCTATGTAGCTTGTACTGTAGGGAGGCTGGAGATGTGGGAGAAATCACCTGAAGGAATGAGCTGGGGGTGTTAACAACTTAAACCATACCTGTGACCACCAGAGTCATCCTCAAAATTGTGCTCTCGGTCATCCCTGCCAGTTCACAAAACTGATAAAAAAGACGGACAGTTCTGATTTGCATTTTCCATCTGAATTTTGATCTTTGTGGTTTGCTTGGCTTGCGTTTTCAAGTGTTTGTCTCTAGCCACTAGAGCCAGAAATGTAAGGATTTTTGAAAATGGACTTTCTCCCGAGACAGGTGGAGCTGCAGCTTCATGAAAATACTGCTAAAACATTGCCAGCCCACCAGTGCCTCCCACGTTATCCTTTTTCCCACACTATCCACATGGCTTATTGCTCATGTGATGGTACGTATCGTGTATAGGCACACAAAATATGCATAACCTTGAAACCCTGCAGATGTGATCTTCTGATGTAGGTGCGTAGGGGACTTTGGGACTGTAGGTTTTGGGGGGTTCGGTGTTGAGAGTACCTGACCTTTGCTTTTCCTGCAAGGCTTTGGGAGGTGTGGGGTAGGTTTCTGTTGGTTTCTTGGGAAGGCAAAGATTTCTGTGGTCTTTGGCTGGATCTCAAATCCTGGGGTACTGAAGTGTGACCTAATAATTTAGGACTTGGAGAAGGGTGGTATTTAAATAAACTATCTGGTTTTGAACATTCTAGAACTATTAATTATTAAATGTATACAAATCCAGGGAGGTGCATGGCATGTAACACACCATACCTAGAAAGAGCTGAGCTTACATGCGATGGTGTTTTTTTCTGAAAAGACATCGTCTCCTGTGAGCACAATACAGCTAGTACTTTTCTTATAAATAGTGAATGTTTTATAATTGCATGCAGCCCTAAAGCTGGTTCCTATTATTAAGAGTCGCAGAGGTTTTGGGGGGAGGGTTTGTGGGTTGTTGTTCTTTTCCAGAATGATGTCCAATCAGCTTCTTTGGCAGAGTATTAACTACGGCTAAAATATGTTTCAGTGTGAAAATGTTATGGTCTAATGAGCAACTTCGCTTCTGTGTCACTTTCTTGCCTTGATATAAGAGGTTCTGGGTCAGGAACTGCCCATTTGATCCTTAGTCTGTCTCCAAGCGGAGTTTATATGTCAGTACTTTTTATACCAGCCTTTCAAATTCATGCGATAGAAACAGTACAGTCACTATAGGTCAAAGGAGTCCAATTTAATGAAGTC
Organism: Fulmarus glacialis; assembly: GCF_000690835.1. Taxonomy (NCBI): domain Eukaryota; kingdom Metazoa; phylum Chordata; class Aves; order Procellariiformes; family Procellariidae; genus Fulmarus; species Fulmarus glacialis. The sequence continues at coordinate 27,869 of NW_009194462.1, read as the reverse complement.
TCACGTGCCCCCACAAGCAATATCGTCGCTTGCTGCTGAACTACTGAGCTGTCTCCATTTAGGGAGATTCGCCATCCCTGAACATCATGGTTGAAACTGCTTCAGGATTGTCCAAGTTGTGTTACAGCCTTACTGCTTTTCTTTTGCCTCAGGTGAGCTGTGTGATGAGGTGATTAACCACTGTGTTCCTGATCTAAATCCGTGCCAACATGAGTCCAAATGTCTTCCCCTTGACAAAGGAACCAGGTAAGCGTATATATTGGTCTCCACACACTGGGCAGATCCATCCAGTGGCTTGACTAGGGTTGAAATGGCAATGAGTTTGGGGTAAAAATCATCAAAATTAATACACGTAGTGCAAGACTATATATACTTCAAACCATGTCACGTTTTAATTTTAATGCAACCATACATACTTTTCTAGCTTTCTGTGGTTTACTTGAAAATAATGGATGTACCCCTAGCGCAGAGAAATTATTCTGGAACAGAGCATGGCAAAGGGAGTACTTCTGGAACAGTTACTGGAAAGTATCTTATCCTGCCTCAGAAACTAAGGACAGTTTCCTTATGTGTTCTTTAGGGCATCCATCAATTCAAGCAGCATAACAGGAGCCTTAACAGATGTAACTCAGCTCTCCTCAGCCCATGCTGACTCAGTGTTTAAAATCCAGTTCCCATTCTAACTACTGAGAAGGGAAAGATAAACTTGTGGCCAGAGCACAAAGCTGCAGGTCAGGAGTTTTCTGTTGTATTCCCACTTCAGCTGTTGTCTTCCGGGATGGCTGGCAGCCTTGGGGTGTACTGGCAAAGGCCAGCCTTGACCGCGGTGGGACTCCTCTCCCCGCACTTCCTCACCTGGGTGGCAGCAGAAAGCAACTGAACTGGATGGCTCTCCCTCGGGAGCCACCTTCTTCCGTTGGCTATAGAGGCGAGCCTCGCGCGGCTCATGTCAGATTTTGTGAAGTCTCCTGTGTTTGCATTTGCGTATTGGGAATGACACTGGCTGTTTCACAGGGGCAAAGTAAAACCTCATGTTTTAAATGGTTTTAAATGGCAACAAACAGTAGTGGAAAATACTTACAAGTAGTTATTTAGGCTCCCCTCAAGGGTTAATGGCCCCTCTGTGAAGAACACTTTTCTAGCAAGCAAGCAAAACATCTGGAGATTTGAGGATTGGGGTGTTTTGAGAGGTGCATAGTAGCGGCGTTCATCACTTGTCTGAACAGGGAATTTCAGAGCAATTTAGCAAATAGAAACAGACAATTGAAAAGTCAAGCTCTATGGAAAGCTTGTCAAGAAAAGATCTTTGAATCAAAGATGTAAGAAAGGAGGACAAATTCAAGAGAGTTCAGTGCAATGTGAGCTGCCTTCTGCACTTTACACTAAGGCTGTTTTCACAGCCGCGATGCAATCCTGGGTGCTCACCGATTCCCTCCTGGGAGGGAGGGTTGGGGTTTTGACGAGGGACGCCCTCACCCAGCACACCCAGCATGTCGCAGGGGAGAGACGGTAGCACTCTTTGGTCTTCCTGGTAACTTGCAGTTGGTGTCAGATTGTGTCCCGTGAAGCAACCGCATGTCAGAATAGTGTAAACTAATACACAGAACATTTCAGGATAGTTCAAAGGAAGTGAACAAAAATTTGAGAGATGCTGGCTATCTAGAGGGCAGCTAAATCTGTGCTAGACAGTCAATCTGTACAACTCAAGCCTTTCTTTTGGGTGAAAAACCTCCAGACAGAAATGCTTCCAACTCTTGAGGAAGATGAAACTGTTAAATGATCAGGACAGTTCCTGAAATGATGCACAGGGACTGGATAAGGAGTTCCGTACTGGTACATAGTCCCCAACGTTCTTTCCAGCTTTCATTCCTAGTTAATCCATCATTCAGCTAATCCAGGAGCTACATCATGTTACGAGGCAAAGGCTTGTAACTCAAATTACCTCATGTTGCTAGCTGTATGAAAGGGTGGAGACAGCTGTGGTCCTGAATGGTTTTACCCTTGCTGGAAGCATTTTCACACCTGCCACCCATATAATTTGAGTAAATAAGACACTTTTTCTTGCTTGCTTGCTAGAAAAGTGTTCTTCACAGTGGGGCCATTAACCCTTGAGGGGAGCCTAAATAACTACTTCTAAGTATTTTCTACTACTGTTTGTTGCGTTATTCTTCCCACTATTCATAGAATGCTACACAAAAATCCAGAATTTCTTTACTTTTTCTGTCCCATTTTGCTTTCTAGCAGGCCAGACTCGAGAGGTGAAGGAGCCTGCCCATCCGTGAACGTAGATTTGTCCAAGTATTGCTTTTTCTTTCATACCTCAGTAGCACCAAACCATCCAGAAATGGCTGAGAGTCCCCAGCAACTTTTGCAGTGATGTGTGGTTGCTGCTGGGTCTCACTGAAAACAACAACCTCCGGTCCTGTGCTGTTGCTGATCCCTTGAGCAGTTTGATCCCCTAACCTGTGATGTGCCGTACATTTAGCACATAATGGTGCAGTGTAATGCCACATGCAGAATGAGTTAGGCTCATGCACCAGTCTTCTGCTCTGCTTCAGAGGCGGGGAATATTAATGGCAGGATGCAGGCTTGTTCCTGAGCTGCCCATCCACTTGTCAGGCTTGTGCCCTGGGCATGTGAGTAGGACACACCAGTGAAGAATATCATAGAATAGATAGCAGCAAGGACACCAGTCAGTCTGTCTGCCCTGCCTTCAGCTCTAGTTGGTCGGCAACTCTGCAGAGGGAGGAAAAGATGACAAAGACAGAAAAAAAAAATAGGAAGCCAAGTTATTTATTGATATGAGGAGGGAAATTCCATTCTGGCCGTGCAATAGAAGCCATGATTCACGGCTTTAATACAATAGACATTCAGTGCATGCAGATGCAAATCCCGTCAGATAGGCCAACATTTTAAATACCACTAGACATGTTTTTAGGCTCTCTCTGATACTGGGAATGTTGCCATCACTGCAAGGCTGTAGCAGAAAACAGGATTTCAACTGTACTGGTGTCAGATGGTCACTGGGAAATGAGATAACTGATCTAATCGCGTAAATTACTCTCTTACCAGGATTTTAAGATGAAAGTTTCTTTGCCTCCTCCTTTACTTCATCATACTTTTACTGATACTCAGTCACTTGCTGGCACCATGTGGGATAGGGATGGAGCTAATGTGCCATCATTCCCTGCGCGGGGAGACCGTGGGTTTCTAGGAGGAGGCTGGGTGAGGCACTCACGTGGCTGAGTTTCTCACCTGCTGCACTCAAGGCATGCATTTTTTGGTAGCTTCAGCCTAGATGTGATACACTAAGAGCACAGAGATGACTGACCCAAACGGAATTCCATGTTTCTAAAGGGAAAGCCAAGCTTGGAAGCAAACTGTGCGCTTGGCTGCAGTAGAGCTCTTTGCTTTCTAAGCTAAAATTGCAGGTGGCTTTCCTCACTTCCAGCCTCCACATCTTTATTGTGCTGTTACTATAGAAGAAGAGTAGCTTTCTGTATGCCAGAAAACAAAACAAAACAAAAATCAACAAAAAATATCATTTAACACAATGAAAAGACTTCTAAAAAAATAACTTCAGGAAAGGAGCATGGTTTTCCATTCACTGTATTGATGTTGGAGCATGGTATAAATATACTTTATTATTCTAAAGCTTGGAATTATTACCTGACAGCTTAAAATGTTGATTTAATGCAGCCTTGCAGAGAAAAGTGGTGGTTCTGTCATTACTGAGATAGCCAATACACATCATAAAATTGATGCATGACAGCCCTGAATAAGGAACTGCACATCGTTCATTATTACATCACTTTATATTAGGACTGCAGGGATCAATAAAAAGCAACAGGATTAAATGCTGCCAATTCCCCCCACAAAGTTTTTTGATTGACATTATTTGCATGCAGGTGTGACTAAAACGTTGCCAAAAAATGTTGCCCGCTTCTTATGGTTTGGGGAAGGAAAGCTTTTTGCTCTGTTTTGTCATCTCCGTTATGTTAATCACAGTATTCCCTGAGGCACCAAAGTGTAAAAAAGCAATTCAGGCGTGCAGAGCTGGAACATCAACCATCCTGTGGCTGCGGAGGGTCGTGATGGGGGCCTCTCCTGTAGGGAGGATGGAGAAAGGAAGTATATGCACCTACAGAATGTTATCCATCTTACAGCCTGCGGGTTAATAGGCTTTGCCCTGTTTCCTCCTTTTTTAGCCAGTCACAAGCCATATTTTGAAATGGAGACTGAAGGTCGCATTCTTCTCAGTGCTTCAGCTAGATGGCTGCTGAAGTCCTGACGCTGTGGCAGCCGTTCACTGGGCATTAGGAAAGGCCCGGCGGTGTGGCCAGCCATTCACTGGTCATTAGCAAACACAGGACCCACCGTTGCACTCTGGCAAGTTTCCCCCAACTTGCTGCCTTGCCCTGATGAGCTAGGGAGAGGCCAGGAGCCAAAACACACTGTCACTCGGACCCAAATTCAGCACAATGACTGCTGCCTGAAGGTGGAAATATCTTTCCTCATCAGCTCCTATGTGTCCTGTTCCTCTGAAGAGGTTTTCCACAAGGAGCCTCCTCCTGCACTTACCCCACCAGGCTGCTGGCAGGGAGGAGGAGGAGGAGGCCAGCAGACTAGGTTGGTGGAGCAGTAGTTTCTTGCCTGATGCCTCCTCGCTTGACTTTGTGATGTCTCTCCTCTTCCAGCTCCCGGTGGCAAGCACGCTGGGTCCAAACAAGGGGCTCCAGCAAGAGCACAGACCTCTCTTTTATTGCTGAAGTTAACTTCCGTTGTTTTGGTTTAAGTGATATGCCTTTTGTTTTCCAGATGTGCAATAACATCCAGCTGGGAGGAGTAAAACGTGTTTTATGGACTAAAGCGTGTTCATGGCTAAACATTGTCTACAGTATAGATTCAAAAAGAGGCTGTTTAGCAGTCCCAAAAGATCTGTTCCAACTCAGAGACTTTGGGATGCATTTTCTATTGTCAGGTTATAAACTTTTGCGAGACTTATAGTAGAAATGCTGATGCAGCCTTCGTACAACAAACTTGAGAATTGAATAAAATAAAATAAAATAAAAAGCCAATGTCTGCAGGTTTGGGTGCATCCCATTGTGTTGCTCCTATAAATGGTGTTACCCCAGAGCAGCAGGTACATACTTCGTCTGCATGTCACCGCGGGAAAGGACAGGCTTCAAAGTAGTTGCAGCAACATTTGCTATGCCTTGCAAATGAATGACAAACAGGTGGGGGTCTCAAAACTGATGGTCTTTAAGTTTGCTGAGTTTTATGGTTTGCTTGCAGATTGCTTCCATTTGGAAGGTGGAACCTTACTGTGCTCTGTGTAGCTGCACAGGGCCAACGTCAGACACTCAGCAGTGTGCACACATTGGCAAAATCATATTCTCAGACATCAGAGCAACTGTCCTTGCAGAATATTGCCCTTTGAGTCTGTAAGGCTAGGGAAGATGTTGTCATCTTTAGCATAATTGAGAGACCACTATATGATCACCCTTCTCCACAGACTTGGCTGAGGAAAAGCAGTAGTATGGTATTGCTTTGCTCGGCTTGAATTTAAGCAGATTGCAGAACCTCAGCTGCAGACAGACAGGAGGGACTTGAGCATTTCTGATGGCAGGAATTGTGCGTGATGTTTCCAAGAATAATTGCTAACACCTTTCCATCTCAAATCAGATTGGTGCTAGGCTGCCTCTCTGTGCCATTGTTGTGAATGTTGAAACAAGCTATTAACAGCGATCTTCTTGTATTTCAGATGTGAGTGCTTGCCGGGTTACAGTGGAAAACACTGTGAAATAGATGATGATGACTGTGTGGGCCATAAGTGTCGTCATGGAGCTGTCTGCGTAGATGCAGTCAATGGCTACACCTGCGTCTGTCCTCAGGGTTTCAGGTACGTGAGAGTCAGCTCCTCCCCCGGACTGTCTTCCGTACATAGTGTTGGGGCACTTTCTTTAATTGCTTTCATCCTCAGAGCTAAGCAGCCTCTAGATATGGTACCGATCTGTTATTTCTACGTGAATGGATGGCTCAGTGCTTCAAATCTTGTAGCTGAAGTAGGTCTTAACGAGTTAACTGAATACAGGGGATTGATGATTCTTGCTTTGAAAACAGCAATTTGCCTTTTGTGCAGTGCTGTGTTAGTTTGCCTGCCTGCCCCAGCCTTTCCTGGTAAAACACTAGGTGATACACTCACATAAATTATATGGAGATAAACTCTGCATGTGCAACAGCAAGCAAAGGATAATAAAATTACATATATGAACCCTCAGACCTGGCTGCAAGAAAACATGGGTGAAGATTTTGTGCCAGTATCTCTGTGCCTGTTGGTGGATGGGCTCAGTATGATTTGGGCTGTAAATTACCAGTCTCTGATTCTGACAGCTGCCAATATATCTGACTCCTGGAAATCTCTCTGTCTGTCAAAGATAAGTGTGCTGCTCCAAATGGATTCACTGATCATTGCCTGAGGCTGGATACTGGCTTCCTTCCAGCTAACCTTTGCTGTGTTTGAAGCATACACATGAGACAAAGGAGGAGTACCTGAAAAGATCAGTCTTCACAAAGCAGAAATTGCATGAACGCTTATAAATCGTTTTCTCTGCTTTGTATCTGCAACTGTTTTCATTCTTCTTGCTTTCATCCTTGCTGGTTTTTGGGTTTTTTTCCCCTCTCAACACACATTTTTATTGCAAAGGAGACAGACTTCCCTGAATAGGCATTGATATATAACATGATGTCAGCCCGTGGTTTCACAGAATCAGACTTGTTATTTACAGGATATCAGATATCGTCTGAATTTCAAATTCATACCCTTTTCTCCATGTTTCATTCTCTGTTTCAGTCCCTTTGATGGCCTTAGGGATCTTGCAAATTAGTGACTGGCAAGGATAACAAGAGGCTGTCCCACAGTGGAACTGTAAATGCTCAACGTTATCTGATTGTTAGAGTTGAGAAATGGGATTGCAAAGCCATATCTGGAGTCAAGGGTAACTTGAGCCTGTCATCAGATGGTAGTGACTGGGAGACTTCTGCTGCAGGTCCTCTCATTTTTAAGGCATGTCAGTACTAGGCAGTGATGAATGTGAGGGTTTTTTTCCCAGGAAGGCAGGGTCACAGTGTTTGGCAGAGAAGCTTTGAGTTGTGACACAGTTGAGCGGAGCAGCAGGGGTAGGTGGAAGACTGGCCTGGGTCCCTTCCTGTGTACTAAGCAGCTCTACTGGCAATTTGGCTTGGCTCATCTCACACCAGGGACTTCAAGAGCAGAACCTGGAAGAGCCCAGCCTGCTCCCTTGCTCAAATGAGGGGGTTTCATTCCACTACAGGTCCTCCAAGAAGAGGAAACATCTTTCTACACAAAGCTCCAAAACTCAGCTACTAGCTTAGACTGCACTTCATAGCCCAAGGTGGACTTGGGTGAGCAAAGAAATAATCCCGCTGCCTGTCAACAGCAGAGCCAGGATTAACTTGAGGTCTCCTGCTTGCTTTCTCTTTTTTTGCACTAGTCCATGCCACCTCCCTAAATCTCCTGTGCAGAATGCAAGGGAGCAAGGGTCTTTTAGGAGAAAAACATCGCAGTGGGCACTAACAGGCTCCCTCTGCCAAGGCAGAGAGCGAGCTGAAGGCCCTTGTGTTCTCCATGCAGAATAGTTCCTGATCTTGTTTGATTTCAGGATTAAAATTCTGCTAACAAAATATGATCTGCTCATTATTCTTTCCATGACTCCAGCCTTTTGTGGTTTAAAGGCCTGCTGCTCTGAAGGGGATTGTGATTTTTTTTTTTTCCCCTCTTCAGTTTGCAATTGCAAAGATGGTGATTGACAAAGTTCAGGCTTCTGATGTTCAGGGTTATAGACTCAACTGTTCACGAAGCGTGCCTCAGGCGCTGGGCTGTGCGGCAAGGAGATAACTTTGCAAGTATTTCAAGGCTGCAAATGTTGATGAAAAGGAGAGAACACAAGGGGTGGTCTGACAAAGGGAACTAGGAGACCTAAGATGATGATTAATAAAGTTTTTTGGCTAAGTATCAGGAATAATTTCCCAGCAGTGAGTTTGCAGAGTGACCTCCCAGTTATCTGGAGCTTATGCTGTTGTAGTAAATGCATAGACCTATAACAATTTTATGGTTGTCACTATGCTGTACATCAAAGCCACTCGGAGTCACACATTAGTAAGGATGTTAAAACTCACATCCTCGCAGGGTTGAACAAATGGCACTCCAATAATTCTTAACAACGTAGGGCCTGACATGCACAGCGATGCACCTCTGATGGCAGCCCCAAAGCGCAGCAGTACCAACGTGTACACACCTGTTTTCCCATCTTAGCATTTCCTATTCGCTGTTCACGTGTAGTTGTGCTCCACGCAGCACCTTTCCTTCTCACTCAGCAACCTTTTGCAATTACAAATACACTTTCTTCCTGAAAAGTTTTCAGTGTTTTCTTCCCAAAATAACATTTGTTTACCCCCTGTAGACGAAAACATTTTTGAGAATTTGTGAACCCCATTGGATAAAATCTAACTTATCAAACATTCCCTCTAGCAATCAGCCTCCCAGTAGTGTTGTCCTGATGAATGTTGCTCCAGTGGGGAAGCACGCATTAAGGCTGCTGGGCTTGATAGAAAGCACTATGCCTCCGTTGTGTGGATGCCTCAGAGTTCCCCACTGGGATAGTTTGCTGCAAGAAACTCAGCAGTGATTATTTAAATAAATGAGATCGTACCAGGCAGAATGGACTTGGCCAAGCTATGCGAGTCAGGCTGTGCTCCATGTTCCACTGCTGGGGAAATAAACAGTATTAATTATTTCTAAAAATACATTTTAAAAAATATTTTAAAATAAAGAAGAAAAGGCCTTGACAGCCACTGTTGCTAATGTATCTTCTAGATGCCAGTAGCAGGGCAGCTGCACTTGTAAAGCCACCCACCAAAAGGGTTTCAGGGCAAGGGAGGGTTGTGCAGGAGCTGTACTGGGAGCTCGGGGAATCTTTCTGAGCAGAACCAAGCACAGACACACTGGCTTCTTGCAACATTTGCTTTCTGTTAGTGGAGGCTGTTGCGGGTCGCATGGATTTTTTATTATTATTATTTTTAACTTCCATGAAATTAGAATTATATACACTGACTTTTCTTCTGCTTTCTAGTTGTCGCTCACAGACAAAACAAAATGATTGGCATTAGGTAGAACAAAGCTAATGGGCTGGGTTAGCAGTGCTTCTTTCTGCTAGTCACCTCTGGAAAACAAATTACACCTGACATCAGGCCAGGGGTGACAGCCATCTGTGGGATCGATCCTAGTTTGATCCCATTGCTGGCTCTCCTGACGTGTTTGCCAGCCAGCTGCAAAGCCCTGCACTGGAGAGAGAGATCACACACTTAATGAAACCAGGCTTTGAACAGGATAGTCCTCCAGTCGGACAGCCCACTTCAGTGCCTGGCTAGCAATGGGGACGTGGCACCGATGTGTCCGGGGATTGTGATCTCTGGCTGGGTCTGACTGCTGTGCTGGTAGGCAGCTACTACAGTAACTACCTTAATTTGGCAAGAATTGCTTTCTGTGTATCTGTCTTCCCATGAGGTTGCTGCTACTTTTTAATATTCCCTTGTTTTCTTGGAAAGGGGAATCCAAACGGTCTCTTGCTGAGTGGTGCTATGCCCCCGAGGTACTGCGCTCACCCTCCAGGAACAGGGTGGCCTGGGGGGCTCTGCCAGGAAGCTGCAGCAAAGGTTCTCGCTCAGGAAGGGAAAGTTTCTTAGTCTATAATTCATAGTTTAGGTGTATTCACAAAGAAGTGTTCCAAAGAACAAATTCACTTTGAGAAACATATCAGGCTGAGCAAAGACAGCTATTTCCCATATGCAGTTACTCCCCCACACCGTACTGCCTGCCGTGCTCCCGTTTCCACTGCTGCCCGCAGCAGGCTGAACACTGTACTGACCCTGTATGTCCCCTCCGAATACTCCTTGGAGCAAAGTAAATGGGGTGTATTGATTGCCAGCAGTATTGCCTGCCAGATTATGCTTTTGAGATACATGTGTCTAAAGGAACAGATTGGCTTGTCCCTATGCAAGATTATGCTATTCTGGTAGAGGACATTTACCATTTGGCTGACGGGGAGTGGTTTGCTCCCCGCTCTGAACCCTTTGCTGATAGTACTAGCAGCCTATGACTGTGCCCACTTACAGCACTGAGTGTCACCCGGGCCGTGAGGGGAGGTGAAGGGTCCCTGTTAACCACAGCTCCCTGCCCATTAGAGAAGTGAGGTAGCGATGGGGTGGGCATGGGGAGGCTGGCTGTGAAACATCACTCCGTCCTTGTGGTGAATAAAGGAAGTTTAGGGCAATGCAATGAGTGTTGAAATGCAGTTTTTCCTGAAAAATACCAAGAGGTGATTCTGGCCGAGAAGGAAACACCCGCATGTTTGTGTACATGAGCACAGCCAAGCCCGAGTGACACTAGGGCCGGAGCGGGACAGTCCCTGCAGGCGCGCACGGGGCAGCGGCGAGAGGCCAGCAGCACTGTGCTTTAGGCCTTGGAAATCCCCAGCAGTGTTTTTCACCCTCCTCACGCTTATTCCTGTGTAATAGATTTTGTTTGCCATACCCACATCACCAGGTACAAGGCCAACACATAGATTTGGGCAAAGTTAGGAAGCCGGTTAGGGTGTTCCATGCTGTATAACGGCTCTGGGGAAAGGAGAGCTTTTCTGGCCTTCTCCCAGGTGCAAATCCCAAATGTTTGTGTCTTTCAAGGCATTCTTCAAGTTTGCCTTTTGTAAAAGGAGTAATGTAAAACGCTGTGTCTCTTCTTCTCTCAGACGTGATAGAAAAGCAGAGCAACTCCATTGCTTTTGATGCAGTTCAGGATTTAGCCCATCCAAATTTTGTTGAGCATTTCCCTCTCTTTGGTGTTCCCCAGAGGCAGACCAGGGAGCGGTGTGTGTTGGGAGAACAGGGGCAGGGAGAGGTTTGGGCTCTCATTCCACACAGCGCTGAAGATAGAGCCGTGATACTCCGTGCGAAATTTCATGTGAGAAAATGTAAAAAGGAAAGCAGACATCTCCATTTCCTTCTGTTACAGAGGCAGCAGGTTCTGGTCTCTGTGGCTATGCAAGATTGGTCTTGAGTGTGTCGTGGCTGTTTTATTTGCTGTTCTTGCACATCTTGTATCGATACCATTTACTGTAGGGTAATGGCTTGGGTTTCTATTCTAATCGTATCTAGGAACATTGCCTAGAAATTCACTGAGCTTCCAAGTCTCACCTGCTTTACTGGAGAGGAGTGAGGTTTTTGGCATTTTTTTGCTTTGTTTTTATAAGAGTGCTATTATTCCACAAAGCGCTCCCTGAACGGCAGGAAATTCCTAGTGGGACAAGTGGGATTTCACTGTTCCAGGACTGGGCTGATGGGTTATTCACTGCATGAATGGGTCTGCCACAATCCTCTCCTGGCAAGCCCTCTGCCCCCATGCTGACAAACGCTGTGTAACACAGAGAGATGGTGCAGGAGCCGGAGCCCACAGCCCTCGCCGCAGCTATCCCCACGGTGTTCCCTGCAGTACAGCCTGACGCGTGCTCCCTGCTCACCAGCTACCAATTTTTCATCATTTTACTGTCTACACATTTTCAAGCAGTCACAGAACTTGGTGCAAAGAGTTTATGTTCTCTCATCAGTACAAAAAGGGTTTGTTGGGTTTGGATAGTGGTTGTAATGAGAAATTTGGGGTATAGGTGCAGGGGCATACTGGGTGCAGCCAGCCAGCCAGCGAGCCTGGCCCAGTCCCTCTGCAGTACCGTTGATCACACAGGCCCAGTGGGTGTACTGGGCAGAGATTTTTCATTTACTTTTTGCAGGTTAGTCTGACACATGACATCACAGTGAAAGATGACTGCAGCTTTTTGCACTTTCTCCCTTTTCCTTGCCCCTTCTATGCCGGTGTCGATCTTTCAGTGTAGCTGAGTTACTCCAGCAAATAACCTGTGAAGCGTGCAGCCGTGCTGGGGGCTGAGCCATCGCTGCTCCTGGGCGATGTGGCCCAAGCCTCAGAGGTTTCTACATGTGGGTTTTGCTCAGCCTCTCGTATAGTTAAGACCGAACCACAGCGCTTTCCTCCAGATCTGAATATGATTCAAGTTCACAAGTAGTCAGATCTGGCATTTGGTTTTCAGTTACCTCTGACTCTGGGAGATCTTCCTTTCCTTTGCATTTTTCTGATCCAGGACATCGCCAACCACAAACTCAGCTAAAATAAAGTTGATGATCCTGATGCTGTTAGAAACAACCAATTTAGGGCAGCTGCCCATCAAATAGTGTGGTATCAGTGCATTGCTTCTGAAACTTTTTAGCAGTTGTCCATCTGTTGATGATACACTGCTGATATCCAGTAAAGCAAGTGAGGAAGCTGTAAAAACCACTAAAAGTAGAGGATTTTCCCCTTGCTTACCAGCAGAGGTAGACTCAAGTCACAAAGCCTCGGCTGGGGATTTTTGGCTGAGGAGTGGTGCAGGGAGAATGGCAGGGAGAGCAGGTGAGGAAATCTCAGGTTTGGGCTTAAATGGCTCCCAGTTTTTGCTGGGAACGTCTGCACGGCACAGTGTGGGATGAAAGCTATTTTAGACAGACTGCTGTACTTTGCGAGTTAAATAAGCAGTGCAAAGTGCAGCACAAATTGCTTTCAGTATTTGAACTGGCTCGTCCAGACCGAGCGTGGGAGTTTCTGTACAGCACTATGCTGTATAGCTTTCACACGGTAAAGCAGGCACATGGTAGCTGAATCTCAGAAACGCTGTACCACAGTAGTAGTATAACATCAGCATCTGAAAGCGTTTCCTTCCTTTAAAAACTGGTGATAATTGAGGCCGCTTCTTCTTTCCTTTACCTTCTACAGTGGACTTTTCTGCGAAACTCCTCCGCCGATGGTTCTGCTCCAGACGAGCCCATGTGATAACTACGAGTGCCAGAATGGGGCCCAGTGCATCGTCGCGCACCATGAGCCCGTCTGCCGCTGCCTCGCTGGCTTCGCTGGGCAGAAGTGCGAGAAGCTCATCACAGTCAACTTTGTTGGGAAGGATTCCTATGTGGAGCTGCCATCAGCCAAAATTCGCCCTCAGGCAAATATCTCCCTCCAGGTATGTCACACAAAACATCCGTTGCCAGCGCAGTGCTCTTCTAAGCAATAATACATATACATGTATGTATTTTTTTATTCTGAAGGAACAGGGTCTATTGGCCAAGATGCTGACAAAGTTAGAGACAACTTGTGAGCCACTTGTCCCCTCTAAAATTATTGAAACATTAAGGAGCAACTAAGGCACCACCTTTGTGGACACTTATCCTGCCTCCAGAATCTCACCACTGTCTTATTCCGAGACTGGCAATGTAACTAGAGATGATTCATCAAACCTCCCTGTCTTCTTACTGATTTACAGCACTGTGTTTCATCCTGTAGAAATTAGTGCTTAACATTAGGAAACTTATTAAAAGAGGCTGCTCTAAATGGCCTTCTCAGACAATATTTTGCTTACTCTTCTACTGTGCACATTCAGTAGATAAAAGGCCTGGGTTTTTGTTATGTCCTGTTGTTACACCTAAACTTGCGGTCTGAGGCTCAAAAGGCAATGGAAAATAGATATTAAAGGCGCCATGCCACTACTGTCATCTTTGTGGTTGTGGATCAAAGGTATTGTGGATACTTAGTCCAATATGATACTTAAGTGATTTGGAAGTTATTTGCATTCACAATCTAGTAGGCATTAAACTGATCTTTTTTTTGTCCCTAATATTCCAAAGTAAATGAGGGAATAATTTCCAGCTTTATACATTTTCTAATGAAGAGATGTGTGGAGCACATATATGACATGACACATTTCTTTCTTAGGCCACTGATTGTTAATCTGGACTATTTCTATGCTAGATTCATCCTGCAAATGAAGCATAACATTTCAAAAGATGTGAGAAGAAAAATCATCCCTGTATGTTTATTTAATTGCATTTATTTTCTCAATTTGAAGAGATTGTATTCCACAGTTGGAAATCATATTCTAGACTTACTTGAAGGAGTTTGGTTGTAATTAAAATACAAATGTCAAGACATGGGAAAAAGGACCGAATTTCCACATTAGGAATAGATTTTTAAAGGGTGGTTCCTGCAAAGTTTATTCTAATGAGAAAATTCCATAATTAATATTTATCTTTTCTTTAATAGCTTGAGTATGCAGCTCATATGAAAATGAAGCTGATTCATATATTTGAAACTCCAGTTTTTCTTCAAAATCCCCTTTTATTTAATATCACAGAAGAGATTCTAAAATATGGGCACTCTAGAATATGGCTCCCAAAGGCTCCAAATACTATATGTCAACTTTAAAGCTGAAACTCTGGACGTTGTCTTCTTAAGTGTACAAAACATGTTACATCAGCCATAGCTTGAAGAATAAAACTCATTATTACAGAAAGCACATGCAGATGACTTTCTCACTTCTTGTTTCCCAGGCTGAATAGTATTCTTGCATCCCGTAATTAATCACTAGTGAATTAAAATTAGAATACAACATTGATTATTAAGAACAGATAGAGGATATCTTATTAAAAAGCGTTCAAGAAAAAAAATCTTTTAAGGGCAAAAGAACAGTATTTAAATATATATAAAAATGCAAACAGATTTTCAAAGGTACTGTTTAGTTTTGGCATTTAACAGCCATTATAAAAAAATAAGCAAGAAATATGTACTGTGAAAATAACAGGCAGGTTGTATCCAAAAATCCCATTTGTCTCTTCTTTTGTTTTTTTTTCTTTTGGACTATAGGGATATTTGAGAGCTGGAGGCTGGAAAAGTGGAGTCCTTGTTTTCTGATTCAGTGTTCAAGATTTATTTTCTTCCTTGATGTACATCAAAGCTAGAGGGACGAGGGCTACTCTATTCTTCCTGACTCTCTAAATGTCCCATTTGAACTCAGCATGAACTTGCTAATAACTCGGATTGAGTGAATAACTCATGGTTATGCTAGGCGTGGGGACAGGTCCTTCTTTCCTTCTTTTTGTTCATAAAAAGTCTGTGAACAGATCAGCGCCTGCTGAAATTTGTTTTCTTGTAATTGTGACACACTCCTACTGCCAGACTTGATTTTCTAAACCTCCACTTCAAGCTGGGGTGGTAGCTGAGAAATAAATTCATGTGTCGCCAAAAATACAGCCATAGTTTATTGACAGGGATCAAATAAATTGCAGCTTTCACCTCCTGAGAACTAGTTCTCATTTGAAACAAGGAAGCCATCCCTTAGTGGGCTGACCTCTTTGTGTATGAGCCCACTCAATGTCACCAATTCCTTTTTGTGTCTCATGGCTCTTGCTCATGTTGGTGCTCATATATATGATTTATTAAATCATGTTTGAATTGCATATATGATTTAGGTTTATTTCTTTTTTAATCATTCTCAAGCAACCTTACCTGGTTATTAATGTTTCACAGGTAGCAACGGACAAGGACAATGGCATCTTATTATACAAAGGAGACAATGATCCTTTGGCTCTGGAGTTGTACCAAGGGCACGTGAGGCTCATCTATGACACGCTGAATTCTCCACCTACCACAGTATACAGGTAAATAGCTAAGCTTTACCAAGACAGTTGATTTCCAAAAAAGATGGAGAGGTAGGATTTGTGCATGGGAGAAGAACCTTTTATTTTACTTCACTGTATCTCTTTTATGTATGTAATTAGATAAGAAAATCACAATAAAGGCTTAGCTAGAGGCTGCATGGTTAAAAATTGACATTTATTGGTAATATCAGTGATACTATGTCCTACTGTGATTGCAGAAAAATGTTGTGTTTTCTCATCTGCTGTAAAGATTTAGTTTCTGGTGAATGTTGTCCTTGAAATAGTTCCAAATAATTAGTTTCTTTGATGTTGACATTTAGCATTAATTTACTGTACCAAGACAGAACAGTGACTGTGCAACTGCAGGATTAGACTGTGTCAAGTAAGAGGAGAAGGGCTGAATTCCTCACCCCTGGAATACAGGGTGAATATTTCTGGAAGAACTCTTACCTATATCAGTAGTAACTACACAAACCGTGAAAAAGCGCAAATTACAACGGTAAATTGTAGGGCAGTTTGACCTTCAGACACTTGACTTTTGGGGGTATCAAACCCACAGCTTTTATTCATTAGTCACAAGAACGAAAAGCAAATGTAAAAGTGACACCCATGCACAGAGGCGTTTCCCTAGGAATGAGCGGTGTGCTGCTCACGTCTTCCACTGTTCCTTTAGCAGCCCTCTCCCCGGGTTAACACCCTTCTGATTACGTTTAAGCCCTGTTGCTCCAGTTTGCTCTGTGTAAACACGCCGTTGTGACCACATGGAGCCCTTTCGGGTTCAGTGCAGTTTCATGGCACTGTGTATGCAGAAGAGCTGGGTTTCCCAGCCCACCGCTCTCCAAGGAGGAGCACCCTGTAAGAGCAAGCGAAAGGATGCCACCGAGTATCACTAGCCAGGACAGGCCTTGTACTTTTTCTGGAAAGTTTTCTCAGCACTTGATACAACTTGAGTCTTTCGGGAGTATGGGAGCTGTGCAGAGCTTTCTTTAAGGGGAATAGTGACTCGTTTAAGAAAATGAGAAAATTCTTTCTGTATAAAAGCAAATTGGATAATACCAATGCAGGGATGTCACCAGGAAGAGCAATGACTTGTCCACTGTCGGAATGAAGAAAGTAGTTTGTTAGTGATTTTTACCAGCTGGATAGGTGTGAAAAATTTCTCTCTGTGTGGCTGCTAATCCTAATTGATTTCATGTTAGAGCAAAGCTGAAGTTGTTAAACAGTTTTACGCCACTAATTAGAACGTAGGGAAAAGCTCATTATGTGTGGGCAGCACAGGGGGTGACGGATCGGTGTGGATGCTTGCTCTCCGTTGTCAAGGGCAGAGCGGTGTGGTGACAAGAGCTGTTGCCACCCTCACAACAACACTTTGTGGATCTGCTGCCTTCTGGCAAAGCTGCCAGCGATGGCAAGTGGCAGTGTCCTCATTATTCCTGCGCCCTTCATATTGATCAAGGAGGAGGTCTCCATTCAGACTGACACCTCATTACCATAAGATTAATGGCCTGCTCACTACATTTTGTACTGTGTGATCTGTTGAGATGGGAAAGAAGCTGCTTAATACGATGCCCTTTCTGAAATGTCACTCTAATCTTTTATTAGTTTAAGGAGTGGAGCAAAATGGGATTAGCATGGAGCTTGATGGGAAAAGATTAGGTTGATTGAGAAAAACTGCAGCTAAAGAATGTCAAAAAGGGCCTCTAAATAGACGAAAAGACTTGTTTTCCTTAACGGCTGAGGAAGGGGGAGGAAACCTGCTTCTCTCCTTACAATCATAGGATTTAAGGGTAGAAGGCGTGAGTGGATCTGGTTTGACCTCCCTGTATATCCTGTTTGACTTTTAGCTAAGGCGTAAGCTCTGTTTGGCTAAGACAAGACTTCCAGCTTGGCACTGAGTTTTAACAGGAAAACACCAAATAATGGAAATTCCCCCATTTCCTTTAGTAGCTTGGACAATGGTAAATCATTTCCATTATTCAGGCATTGGCCATAATTTCTAATACCTTCTGGATGTTTTAGAGGCTTTCTCCAGGGAAATTAAAGTCCTTTTATACGTGGTACTGGCTCCCATAAGTTTATCTGTACTTTTAATTGCATTGTCTCCTAACTTGCATTTTGATTAAATGAATAGCTGATTCAGTGTGATGCATTTTATCTAAACCTTAAGAATTTGGGGAACTCCTTTCTGCAACTTCTACAATTTTTCATTTTTTATTAAAAATAAGGTTACTAGGAGAACCTGAAACATTCAAATCTTAGCCTCACCATTGGTAAAACAGTTTGCCTTCTCTGTCACGTACTCCTTGCTGTCTTGTTTAGATGCCTCATTTAAATCTCAATCTCAGCAGAAGTGGACTGTTTGTCTTTGAGAAGCGCTGTTGAAAGACTACTAGATTAATTTTCACGGGCAATATCAGGCACTGCTATCCTCCAAAGGGGTCCACTTCTTGGAATAGATGAGCAGTGCTTTGGCTCTTGTTTTTTCTCAGAAGAGTCTGCCAAAAGAGGAGGAGGCCTTAAAATACTGCCTGGCGGGAACTGTGCCAGCTACAGCTGCAGGAAACCTATAACTGACCTGGTCCTGTTGTAACTGAGATGTTTTGCTGGCTATTTCAGGTGCTCCCGTGATGGGATGTGGGAAGTCATTGGCAAGCCACATTATCTGTAATTCTTCATCATGGTCTCCCTGATAAGAATTATTAATAGTACTTAAGAACAGTAAAATTAGCAAAGTACTTGGCTAATACAGGTCATACCCTGTAGGAATAAGATAAAACCTGTTGTCAGACAGGTTTGGAAGCCAGCAGCGAGTAAGGCATACTTGCTGGTAGTTCTCAGTAGTATTCAGCAGAAGGGTGCTGGAAGGATGAAGTACGCAATGTGTTACATTGCAAAACTCTCCCCCAGCCCCTCAGCATACGGCCAGGGTGAAGGTTTGTACCAGACACGTGGTGCGTGTGCTCCGAACTTACTGTTGCAGCGTGTTCTGCAGGGGGCCTCACTTTGCAAAACTGTTCTGGGAGATTGAGGGCAGGGATGTGTGCCATAATAGCAGATTGCAGGCATGCCGGGAAAGAGCAGTTCATTTTATCTGCTCTGTGAAGGCAGGTTGTCTCTGGCTATTGGAGTGGACCCGTTCCTGTATCTTAGTTGCTCCTTTGAGCACATTTAAGTAGAACTGCAGTACAAAGTTAGTCTGGAAAAGCCCAAGATTAACTCGCTGTACATTCAGATTTGCTTTACATGTATTCATTCCTATGATATGTTTGGACAGAAAGGTTAAAGTTGACATTGGACTTTTCTTTCATTCTAGTCAGATAAAGGTCAGCAAATGTCCAATGGAAAAGACTACCCAAAATACCTTGTCATTTATCATCAAGTTAGAAAGAAATACAAGTTAATGCATGAATATGCAATGATTGAACTCGCTCTTTTAAAAGAAAAGCTGACTGGTCTGTTATTGGAACTCCTCACTTGTAAGCTGCCGAATAATGGTCTCCTGAATGTCATAGTAAACATCTTAAAGAAGATCCATTTTTGAAGTAGGATTCCTATTTGTTGTTTCTTTTATTCTATTTAATTATTCTATAGGTGCACAAATGAGAACAGAAATCTGTTTCTGAGTGCTTTATTGGCCTCCTAGTTTCTGCACTGGTGAGAAATGCTCTTCTATGCCATGATAGTACTGAGCCAACAGTGAGTTCTTGAAATAAAGTAAATCTTTTACACGGATACCCTACCTTAATTTAAAGATACCAACTGGTAAAGAATGTGCTGCTTTTATTTACCACCATGCTCCAATTGTTAATAGTTTGAATTAACAAAGAGCCTGTAGTTCTGTAGTTTCAGCATTCAGCCATTGATACTGGTATCTGTTTAACTGTATTCTATAGGGAGAGCTC
>NW_009194462.1:0-8340 GCF_000690835.1 Fulmarus glacialis | reverse complement strand
TGAACCAGAGATAAGACCTTACTTGTAATTTTTTTTTTTCTGATAGGTTTTATGCTACTACACAGTCATATTGATTTGGATGCTAAATTAATCCTTCCTAATAGAAATGAAAAATAGAAATTTGACACAAACTACTGATGTAATTCCCTCCAGAGTTCCCAGATTGCCATGTTGCATACAGACTGTCATATCTGATAAAGAGCAAGATGCAGACTTCATTGGTGTAAAATCATATGTTTTCATGCAGGCTTCCTGACAGCAGTGAAAAAGGAGGCAGTTAGGAAAACATAAGAATTAATTGTATTTGTCTTTCTGCAGAGCCTACACCCAATTACATTATAATTCCTTTTAAAAGTATCCTTGCATAATCTGTTTTCAAAAATGCTACATCATTAAAAATATTTCTTATGGATTGTATCATGCAGTTCTCATGGTCTGGCGAATTCTTACATAGCATAGATGGATGTTCTTGTGGTTAAAGCAAAAGGCCTGAAATACGGGAGCTTAAATTCTTACTGTATCTGCCTCATATGGGATGACGGTGGGATGACAAATTAAATCTGGTTCTCTGTGCACAAAAAGTACAGAAATGCACAAAAAACTAGAAAAAGTGTTTCAGAAATGTGCTGTGGGTCTCTGGAGGGCGAGGTTCCTTCTCCCTTCAGGCTGTGGAGCAGCACAAGGCTGTTACCCCAGCAGCATCTGCAAACTCCCTGTGCCGTTCCACGTCACTCAGCCTGTGCCCATGGCATCTGGAGCCCGGGGAGCAGCCCGGGTGGCCACCGGCACTCGTTGTCCAACAACAGGTCCCTGGCCATGCTCAGAAGAACTGAACTTGGTAGTACTCAAGGATTTTGGTACTCTACTCAGATTTTATAGAATCCTCCGCCCTTCTGGTGCTGAGGTTGAACAGTTGCTTTGGTGATGGAAGAACTTCCACACCTTCCAAAGATGTGGGAGACGGGATTTTTGTGCAATCGCCTGTCTTTAGCTGCAATTGCTTATCTGCAAAAAAGCCTGGGAGGCTTCACCATTAATTCACTGCCTTCTAGGGAGGAATGTGCTGGAGGAGTGAAAGCATTAATTGTTCTTAGGATCATTATTAGAGCTTGTCAAACTCAGTTTTTACCAAAAGTCTCTTTGCAGAGCTCACTGCATGACTGGTCCTTTCCTTCCTAATGCCTTCATAGTCTGGAGCTTGTGCTGTGCCTGTCTCTGCTGGGATTTCTGTTTGATACTTCTGGATGGTTCTCTAAATAGATTGTTTTTTAGAGATTTCTGTGAGACATCACTGAGCTCTTAACAATTCTGTATATTTGCAATTCATTTTATTCTCTCTATCACACACACTTATTTTTTCAGGTACTCCTTAGGGATTTTGCATCAAATATAATGAAAGAAACCAGTATTAATCTCTGACCTGCACAATAAAAGTTGTAGAATTTGAATGTACTTATACATCTTGCATGAGCCAAGGCAAAGGACAGATGAATTATTTTTTGCCTTTGTAAAGAGCTCTGGTGTATTTGAATGGGACAAAAAAGACAAGTGTGTGAGTTCTTGTCAAACTACAAACATTGCATTTCCCTAGTTTTTCCTGGATTTCTGTGTAGTAGGACAGTGAAAATGTAAGGCCAAGACCTTAAAATGTCATCTAACTTTTATCATTAGGTTCAGAATCAAATATTTGCTTTCATGAAATTCTGAAACTTTCTTCTGCTGAGATGAAGCTTGAGAAGGGTAAAGTTTTGTCCTTCAGGCTGCCTGAGGACTTAGCAGGCAAAATCTTGTTAAGCTCAATTAATTTTTTTTCTTTGTAAATCTCTTCAGTATCTCTTGCAAGAATGACAGTTTCTCATCTCTCCTCTCTCTCCTCGCCTCCGCCTAGCTCATTCTCTTCAGTGTAATATCTGAGTACCCAGAAACACTGTGCTGCAGATCCACAGCTTTATTTCTAACCTTACACATACGCGCAGGGCGTTTCAGAGTGAGATGTTTTATCTGAAGAAGGCAAAACCTTTCACAAAGCAAGTCGGCGTTGGCATGTCTGTGTATCAGGTACGGGAAGTTAGAAATAGGTCATCTAAAGCCACTTGCCCTGTAGTAGTGACAGAAATAAAAGTTACATTCTCTGAGTCCCAAGTCACCTTCTTCAGGGCCCAAAATCTGGGGCTACTGGGCTAAGTTGCATTCAAATGTCCCCGGTCAACAGAGGCCAGGCTGCACCAGTACACACGGGTGCTGCCAGCGTGCACGGGCTGCTGACTTGCCCAAAGACCCGTGATTGAGGCAGGGGCATGCTTGGCTTTGTCTCCTCAGCACTCACCACTGAACTGTGGAGAACTTATGCCACAGTCTGTGAAGGCAATAAACTCAGTAGCTGCTCCTCTGCCACAAAGGGTTTCATGCCATTTTAACTAATTCTTTGAATTAACTTGTATTATGACCACTTGAAGTCAAAGCAGAGATGTTATTTGTATCCTTTTGATTAGGAATGTGGCCATCTACATCACTGTCACCTTTATCACCAGTTTTTAACTGCAGACCCAAATCAACTTCAGACAGGTGGCAGACGACAGTCCTACTCCTCCCAAATCACTCTTTAAGCAGACTGTGCTGGTTTTAATGCATAGACAACATATAAGCAAATTGTCAGTAGTCTGTGTATTTTGTTAAGCAAATTGATTTGATGTTGTTTTCTAAACCAAACACCCATAAGCTGGTCTGTGCCTTGTTACTTTAGTCACTGCATACCTGTCCTCTGCACAGCTCCACCTCTATCTCCCGGCAGCGTGCTCTCAGCTGACGGGGACAGGAGGGAAGCCGGAGCAGATGTGCTGTGTCCATCCCCGCTGGTTGCTTTTGCTGATCAGCAGCCTTTTAGGAAGAGCTATGCAAAACAGAGGACTGCAACACACACATGTACATATAACTTTAGTACGATAACATTATAATGCTGATTTCTTTCAGCACAGAATAATAATAAAAATGTAATGAAGTCAGCAAGATGCCAGTATTAATCCCAAGGAGAAACGAGAGGCGATGAGATAGGGATAGTTCATAACTAAACAAAAGGCGGGGGGACACAACACACCCAAAATGAATCAATGTGTTAAATACCCAGAGTTCAGCCTCTAGTTAGAGTCTGACTTTACAGCATACTGGCCCCATGCAGCTCCTCTCTCTCCTGACTGTATTGGACACTTCAGAGGATTACGCCTAAAGATGGAAAGCAAATCCTTCACAGTTATGACATTCTACTTTGCAGTGGAGAGCGCTGACCATTCAAAAGTATTTTCAAGAGCATCAAGAAGGAAGATGTTTGCTCTTGGAAGCTTGCTGAGCTCTAGAAGTAGCTCAGCGCCTTGAAGGTACTTGCTGGTTTTCATGTTCGAAGTAGTCTTGGATTTATGTAAAAATGAACGGTGAAGCCAAAAGTTGTTCTCTATAGTGATTTGACTGTGACTAAAAATAACATAGCTCCATCATCAAAAGAAAATTGCTGCTGAAAATGCAGAAACCCACATTATAAATGAAGGTTTCCCACTGTTTGTTGAAGTTAGTAGCTGGGTTGAGTTTTAGCCAGTTCAGTTCAAGCCTTAAAACTGCCCAGCCAAACCAAAAGTAATTGTGAAATAAGAACTACTTCTTTCACCCCAGCAGATAACCTGATTTAGTCATTAGTTGGTCCGTAACATGGCCTCACTGTTTCTTCTAGCGAGAGCATCAGTGAAACCATGACAGTGGTCCTGGCAACTCCTGAGCCCTCATAAATTAGTGCCGATGTTAGTCCACCTTCTGAGCAGTCAGTTTAGTTTCCGCATGTTGGAAACACGGTCTTGTACTGAACTCTGGTTCCAGGGAGTAACTATGTATTTAGTATGCAAATGTATTTTAAAAGGTATTTTCTTGCAATAGCACAGGTCTTTGGTCCAGTATTATGTTGCCAAGGTTGGTTAATACTGATTACATCAGAGGAAGGTTGAAGTATTCTCATAATAGACAGTGATGGAATAAACCTAATGATAGAATGACTTTATAAACTTCCTGTGCACTAATGACTGGCTCATGTCTTGAATTGTGAGGTTTTTGCCTTGCAACAAAATGTAGGAAGCTAATATAACATTTTTTTTTCTGCCTGTAAATTTCTTGTAAACATGAGGACTAACACAAAGTTTAAATGTGTACAATGTGTGATAGATTTATATCCGGTTTATACCAAGCGCCAGGCTCTGGATTCAATCGACAGAGTCTCTGTTAGAAGAGGTGCATGCAGAACTGGCACTGCAGGTGATCACGGAGGTGCAGCATGGTTCTGTGCACAATTATTTCAGTGCTTCTTCCCAGTACAGAAATGTGACCCACAGCTCTGCATTTGCCAGCACGCCCCAGTGCTGCTGGAAAAGGTGCGTGTGGCAGCTGCTATTTTGGTTGTCAAACAGCGATTGTTGTCAAACAGGATTTTGTTTATTTTTGTGGAAGTAAAGGCATACAACTGTGGGTATGTTGCCACAGATGAGGTGGAAACAATTTCATTTCCTGACCATGTATCAGGTTTCTAAATAGACACAGCTTTTTTTTTTCTTGGGGCTTAGCCTCCAATTTCACCTAAAACCCATCATTCTCTGTCTGTCATTCTAATTGGAAGCACTTTTAATTGCATTCTGCTGCTAACTGCCAGATACCTTCATATTTTCCAGAGCTGAAAAGGGGATAGATGGCGTAAAGTATTCCCCCTAATGAAATGACTCTGTGAAGACGCTTGATGGATTTCCTCATCAGAACCTGAGATTTGATATCCAGTTGAATGGCAGAGCTGTTTTCAGTAATGTTTGATACCAGCGCTTAAAAGCGAACCCAAGCACCCTGGTTTGTTCCGAGTCCTGGCGGCGCGGGGGGGCTGTGCCGCTGCACGTCCTGGTGCGTGCCACACAACTGTGCACGTACAGCACGCCTCTGCACTGGGGAGGACGTGGCACTCAGTGCTGTCACTGGCTCTGCCGCTGTGCCAGGGCCTGCCTTCCGCTGTGCTGTTTGCAGGGTCATTTTTTTTAAGGATAACTGATTTAATGAGTCCCAACAGCATTGCAGAATCTATATGTGATTGTTTTTACACTCTGCATTTACTGGGCTTGTTATTTTATATGATGCGTGTTACAGTAAAGATACCGAGATGCAATAGCTCATTGCACCGCAATACACTGTGTGCTATGATGTGCAAACTTGTTCTGGTGGAGTAAAATGGGAAGGCAGTGACACTGTGATGGGTCCTTCAGGAGAGGCCTTGGACTTGAAGAGTTCGTTCAAGCTATTTTTACTGCCATTATGCTTGCGTTTAACAAATTCTCAGTTAGCAGAATGAAGCATTCAGCTCTGCAGAGACATGCTGATACTGTAGGACACCAGTGCAGGCTTCAGCTCCCCGATAGTGCGGCTGGAGGAAGGTGTCAGACCTCTTGCCCGTGTCAGGGACACTGTGAGAATTCATTGCAAACAAGGAGTGTTTACCCTGGCCATGAATCTGACCCTTTTATGAATAATCTAGGGAAAGGGGTCAGGAGTGCGTTAATTGCATGTTGCAGGGGTATAAAAAAGGTCCTTGCTTTTCCCTTAGTCGGTCTGTAATACAATAACTTTCGCTGTTGGCAGGGGTGCTGCAGGAATTGAATTATGACTGGAAATTAGATATGCATAGCCTGGCCAAACGATCATTAAGGGAGATACGGTAATCAGCTGCCAGTGTTTAAGGGCTGTAAACACCAAGAAGAGAAAGATGGTTTATTTGGGTGGTCTACAGAGTTGTAAGTAGGAGAAAAGGTATAAAACCAAGCAAATGAAAATGGAGGTATCAAGGAAAAAAGATCTTAATGTCGAGTGCTCTCAGCCTAGAAGACCTAACGCTCGAGTCATGTAAAACAGAATTGAACATATCAAAAGAGAATATATTTTAAGCTGAAAGTGAACTTGAGTGCTTTAATATATCTCTTTCACCTCTTATTTCCCTAGCCTTGTGTTTCATTAGCATTTTTCATACTTTTTTCTCAACATGTGGTTTTTATTTGGCTTCTGAAGATGATAGTGCTTGAAGTGATGTGTTATTGTAGAGGTAGCACAAACACTACTCCAATTATGATTTTGCCTTTGTTGCCATGGAGAAGTTTAAATCTATTTTAGGCCAAGGACTGATTATAACTGGAACTAAGGGCAGGAGATAACTGTAGCTTTGAAAGGTGAAAAACCATCACCACTGATTGCTGAAGTCAGCCCGGCACAGCATGAGTTTCACAGCTCCCAAATCGCTAACATCTCAATGTGGTTCCCTGCAGCTCTCACCTTGTGTTTCTTGATTTCGGTACCTCTTCTCAGGTGCCTGCTCTTCCTGTGTGTTGCAAGCTCCTTAAGCTCTTCTGGACATGTATTTCTGCTTATTCCTTTCTACTCTGAATGTTTTCAAAGATTATCTAAGTTCAGTGTTCCCCATGGCCTTCACTCCCCAGTCACTTACCATCCTTGTGTTTGCTTTGTTCTGCGCTTCAAATGAGGCATGTCCCCATTAAGACAGAGGTCAGGAAAATCTGGAGACTGTAGCTAATGAATTGATGTCCTCATTTGCATAATTGATGGTTATACATTCCTTAGTGACATGGTTTGCTGTGATATTTAAAGCTATTTTTGTTTTTGACTTCTCTGCCCTGCTGTTCTCTGCTGTCTACACTAAAGGTATATTACATGTCAGTGAAAAAACTAACCCCAAAGCCCAAATTTTACAAGTTCAAATTGAATGCTTTAATCCTTTAATGCATTTCTGTTCACTGGCATATTTACAGTGGCTCAGCTCTAAATCTCTCATGGGTATTAGAGGAAGGGGAGTCAGTGTTTATAACATCTGTGTGTGCTTGGGGCTGGAGTAGAGGGGAAAGAAAATACAGGAGAGAGAAGAGAAATAGATCAAAAATGAGAGTGGAAGTCAGTTCTTTCATATATTCCCTGGGGTTTTATGTTTAATACACATCCCTTTCCCTTCATTTCTTTGTGTTCTGGAGTCTAAGGCCCCGGCAGAGACCGTGTCCATGGCCTGTGTGCAGTGCCCTGTGCAATGGGTCCATTGGCTCATCTTGTTGGAATTGCTCTGACAGATGAGGCCAGCTCCCTGCGATATGAAATTTTAATGATTCTTTTATAGAGCCCTCTTTAGTGGCCCCCCTTCCCTGTGAGGGCAGCTCCGAGCTTTCCACATGGGCACAGAGGGAACAGAAGGTGCTGGACCCAGCGGCCTTCTTGTGAGCTTTGAAAGCTGGGCTCTCCTCACATGCCCAGTATTTTCCTCTTTATTTTTTTGCCAAATCTGATCAGATGCCATGGCCAGCTCTCAGTGAGGGTAACCTTGATGAAAGCAATGTAATGGATTGTGCAAGACATGTAACCTGGGCTATGAAAAGACGAGTGTAATGGAGAAGAGAAAGGTGAGGGGTGCTGCTGGTTGGGGAGCAGCAAGTGTGTCCCCTTCGCTGGGAGGCAGGGCATGGCAGGACGGCAGCTACCCCACCTCGGCACCCGGGGGTCCCGGGGCAGCCAGCTCCAACTGGGATCTGTTCACTGCACTGCTGATCTAGAGAAATCCTCCTGCCAACCCTCAGCATCTGGCCGTGCGTTACTTCCTTTCCCTCAGGATACGTACTTTAAGGGACCAGAAGTGATTACACTTGGAAGGAAACTGAAATGGTTTCTCAGCATCAAGACGCAAGTGAGGGTCCTGTGGAGACTGCGAGTACAGCCTGTGAAATGTCTGACGAGATGGGCCCCCACCAGACTGCTAACTGCAGTTCCTGGGTCCTGAAGAATCTTCTGTGTTACATAAAACTGGTCTTTTGGCTCCTTTTACTGCTTACTTTTTAGCAAGTTTAATTACTAAATTCCTGAAAATCCTTGCTTACACTTCAAATGTTTACACTTCAAACATAATTCCTCCCTTTTTTCAACAAGAATCTATTGTAAACTACATAATATGCAGTGGTGGTGGCGGCCCAGAATACTGCAGTTGGAAGTCGGCTAAAGATTCATGACTGTCTTGTTTAATAGCTTGGAAGAATCTCAAGAGCCGGGACGTGGTTTGTTAGTGCCCCCGAGAAAAGCAGTTGGCTCAGATCTAGCTGCCCCTTGGCTTCTTCCTTCAGTTCCTTTCCCCTCTCCCTTGCTTTGCTCAGACGTATCATTCTGATTTAACCATCAGGCATGAAAACCTTTGCAAAAAGGAAGGAGTCGGGTGACGTCAAGTCAGCTGTCAGGTGTGTGACGTGGCGGGCTGTTCCAGTAAGTAAATTCTGAGCAGCGAGCCGAACC
>NW_009194461.1:1118-4280 GCF_000690835.1 Fulmarus glacialis | reverse complement strand
TGAGCTTGGGTTTAACACACATAAGTCGCTATTGCTTGAGCCAGAAACATGCTTGGTAATGAAGACTGTAGTGGTCCAGCTGGTAAAGGGAGACAGAAACATACCTTCAGTACAGATTCAGGACAGACAGCTTTGAGAAGTGAGACAGAAGGAAGTCTTGCTTTCATGCAGAGCAAGCCCAGAGAATATTTGTAAATTATGGAAATGTGGTGATGGATGCAATTAAATATACTAGTAAGACTGTCTTACCTGCTGGCAGGTCAATACACAGTATTGTTTGCATTAAGTTTGTCCCTGCAGGTGAGGTCTATTCAGCAACGGGAAATTTCACAAAATTGAAAGTGTTTTTCCTCCTTTGTAGCAGAGGCATGCATCATGCAGGCATTTTCAACCCATAAATCCTCTGCTATTGCCAGTACCTACATTATCAGCAATGCCCTTTTCTGTGGGACCCTGAAGTTTCCAGAGCTTTCCAGCGGAACTGTGCTCTTTTGCTCTTAAACTGTGTACATAAAAAAGGCATCAGTGCAACTTTTAGTCTTTTTGCCTTTGGTTTGCTAGCAATCTTCTGAAAGTTTGCAGCTCATGTTATGTGGCATGGAGCCTTTGAAATAGGCGTCCATAACAGAGTTTGCCTGCGATTATGAAACAAACAGATTTCAGTCTGCCACTGCCCTTCCCATTCCTATATGCTCTAATACTGTGAGTAGTTACTTCATTAAATTATATACCAGATTGTCAAACAATGGTTGTTTCCCATTTTTACCTCTGTGTAAGATATGTTGGAGCAATAGGTTTCCCTTGCTAATTAGGGTATAAACAGCCGTGCTTGACATGTGGCCTTTGCTTCCACGTGCAGCTGCCAGATAGACTGGAGCAGAGGATGTCTAAGCATGTGACTGCAAGAGCAAGCAAAGCAAATACATAGCCTCCTTAAAAACAGAAACATTCTCTGCAGGGAGGTATTAGCCTTTCTATACAAATGTATCTGAATCTATTTGGGCTTCTGGAAATGGGCAAACTGTGGCAGAGGTATATTATGGGCCTTATGTGTGATGGCTGGCATGGCAGGAGGAGCTGAGTCCGCAAAGTGGGTCCAAGCTTTTGCTTTATATTGCTGCTATTGCTATGTGACTTAAAGGCAACTGTGTCTGAGTAAAGACGATAAAAGTGCTTGGGAAAATACCAGGTTTTCTCCAAACTTCTTCCCAGCGCAGTGGAGCAGACAGCCCAAGTCAGCTCTGAGGCTGAACGTTGTACAAAAACCCCAGTACTCTCCCAAATTATGAGTCTTTCCTCAGAAAGAGTCAGAAGAGTCACTGCTGCTAGCATACACCTATGCTGAAATGTGACGCTCCCTGTTCTGGTTTGGCTGTGATAGCCTCTGAAGTAGGGTTTGAAAGGCTTTTAGCTTCATCCCTTCCTCAAATCTGTTCACCTACATCAGGTGTAGGTGGGTGTTCAGATTTTTCCTCCTGAGATAGATTTGAAATAAGGCTTTCATATCCTAGCTGGATTCAGTAAGTCTTTAATATCCTGCACTGACTTACAGGTGGAATGGAGGGCGGACTTCCTAACTTCTTTGAGCTAACTGAAAAAAGTGCTCCTCTTGCCCCACTGAAGGACAGAACCTTTTTTTTTTTTGTTCAACCTTCCAACAAGTGCCAAATAAACATGGTAGCAATTGAAAAGCCAATGAAGACTCACCTCTGTCTTTTTTTCTACTATATGTATTTTCTTTGTCCTTTAACACCTAACTACAAAGTGAATGATGATAGATGATTTTTCAATTTGAATCATGACCACTGTTAGATGTTAAAGGACAAAGGAAATAAATCATTCTGAAAAGACATAAGGAGGTGATGGTGTTTTCATCATTCAAAGCTCTTTCCAAGTTCTTGGCAAATAAAAGTCTTCTTTGATGATGGTAATTTCATGGTGTTTATCTCTCCTTGAGGAGGAAGTGCACTTGATGGCTTCGATTTTTTTGTTATCAGTAGCTTGGTGATTTTTTAGGGGAAAAAGGTCGAAAACCTTGCATAATGTTAAAAAGAAAGCTGTGAATAAGAAATAGACAGTGCAGGTACAGGGAAGAGGAATTTTATGCTCTTTGGAATTTCTGTAAGGGAAAAAAGTTCCTCATCAGACTAGGTTTTCCTTGCAAACTCAAGGAAAGCAAATCAAATTCAGTTCCGGTCAAGCTACGTTCTGAAGTTTTTGCCACAAGGCACCTGCCAACAAATCATACAGGTCTGTGCCATCTCCATTTGTGACCATCTGCTGGAAAGCTGAAAGTGCTGGGTGCAGAAGAGTTTTGCAATACTAGGGCATCTTCTCTGGGGCTCTGACTCCAAGTCAGTGAAGCATTGATATTATGTCCTTCAGCCAGTATAAACCACGGTAAGGAATAAGGTTTTGAACGCTGAAAAATGTGCATCACTATTCTGTTGCTGATCTATTGAGCATTAGCATTGTCAGAACCATCTTTGGTTCATATTTGGTGTCCAGCAACGCAAAGCATTTCATAAAATCATAGAGTCATAGAATAGTTTGGGTTGGAAGAGACCTTTAAAGGGTGTCTACCCCACCCCTCCTGCCATGAGCAGGGACATCTTCAACTAGACCAGGTTGCTCAGAGCCCCATCCAACCCGACCTTGAATGTTTCCAGGGATGAGGCATCTACCACCTCTCTGGGCAACCTGTGCCAGTGTTTCACCAGCCTCATTGTAAAAAATTTCTTCCTTATATCTAGTCTAAATCTACCCTCTTTTAGTTTAAAACCATTCCCCCTTGTTCTGTCACAACAGGCCCTGCTAAAAAGTTTGTCCCCATTTTTCTTACAAGCCCCCTTTAGGTACTGAAATGCTGCAATAAGGTCTCCTTGAAGCCTTCTTTTCTCCAGGCTGAATAACCCCAACTCTCTCAGCCTTTCTTCGTAGGAGAGGTGTTCCATCCTCCTGATCCTTTTCATGGCCCTCCTCTGGACCCGCTCCAACAGGTCCATGTCTTTCTTGTGCTGAGGGCTCCAGAGCTGGACGCAGTACTGCAGGTGGGGTCTCACCAGAGCAGAGTAGCTTCTTACTGTGGAGCAAGGTAAGACAGAAGAATGAGAGAGTGATGTTTAAGACTCAGATATTTGATCCCTGCCCAGTTATTTTCAT
>NW_009194461.1:0-394 GCF_000690835.1 Fulmarus glacialis | reverse complement strand
GGTCTTCCCAGGCACAGAGGTGAGACTGACTGGCCTATAGTTCCGCGGGTCTTCCTTTTTTCCCTTTTTAAAAATGGGGGTTTTGTTTCCCCTCTTCCAATCAGCGGGAACTTCACCGGACTGCCATGGCTTTTCAAATATGATGGATAGTAGCTTACCAACTTCATCCACCAGTTCCCTCAGGACTGGCGGATGCATCTCGTCAGGTCCCATGGCCTTCAGGTTCCTTAGATGGTCTCGAACCTGATCTTCTCCTACAGTGGGTGGCTCTTCATTCTCCCAGGCCCTGTCTTTGCCTTCTGTGGCTTGGGCAGTGAGGCTTGAGCATTTGCCGGTGAAAAGTGAGGCAAAAAATTCATTGAGTATACCTCAGCCTTCTTCATATCCTGGGTAA
>NW_009194460.1:10992-38506 GCF_000690835.1 Fulmarus glacialis | reverse complement strand
TGATACCAGAGGTTGCCCCGACCCAGGTGGGGTCTTCCTATCTTTCTTTACATAAAAATTTTCTGAATTAAGAATGTGGCGCAGACTCTGCTGTTTGTAGCTTAGTATCCAGACTGCTTGTTCCACATCTTTGTACCTGAGCTTCCATTCCCTGTTTTGATCAAGTGATACTCTTAGATGGGAGATGGGGTTTTACAGCTGAGCCTTGGCTGGCATAGTTTCATGAGTTTTGATTACATTTAGCTAGACATTTTCCCAAGATACTGCTGAGAAAGAGATGAAAAAGCTTAGGTACATAACAGCGATGAGAGATAAAAATAACCTCTTTCAAAGAAAATGTTTCAGCAATTTCACTGAAATAGTTAATTTTGTTTTCTGTGGTCAGGAGTATTGTAAATTTGATGAAGACATGAGACTATGCTTTCATGTGCCTTTGTACACTGTATGTATTCAGTAGCTTATTTTCTATCTGAAGCTATCCAGTAAAGTAAATGTAGGCACTCAGTATGAACCATATTGATAAATGAAGCAATATATAAAGTAATGCCACCATGGAAAACTTAGATTTCTGAATGCTAGGCTAGGGTGCCTTTGAAATAAATATCCCTTTCTAATTATTTTGTGGTACCTTAAGTGTTAACACTTTTGGGATGCTTCACCTGCATCTCCTCTTGTTTTTTTCAAGTGATGCTCTGTTATGGCTCAAAATCCTTCTGGGGATGAAGTCAGAAGAGTCAGTTATTCTCAGATCGGACCTTGGCACTCACCTTAGTATTCCTGAAATATTTGCATCTCACCGTTCCAGTTTTATTACCTGTTATCCTCATACATGCATCAAACAGTAATGCTTTTACACAAATGTTTGCGAAATGTTTGTTCATTTTCAATTGTACAAGAACACATAATTCAGAAAAGAATAGTGGTAGCTCCAATACATTTTACCTGTGCTGTGTAAAATGTGGCTCTTGAAAAGAGATTAGAAATAAAGAAAATGTGTTGATATCTTAATGAGAATTATGTAAAATACCTTTTCATTCATCTTTGAAAATATAAAAACTTGCTTACATTTTAAAAGCTTGTCTTTGTCATGGAACATTTATAGATGGAACCAAAGGATTGTAGAAGGTAGAATTAAGTGAGAGATTCGACAAAGTTGGGGAAGTTCTTTATTAATGGGGAATTACAGTAGGTAGGGGTAGACTTTACTGAGTCCAAGCCAGCAGGCTAAAACACGTTACATGACTTTCCTTTGGAAATGTTAAAGTTGTCTTTCTTTTGTGCTTTTTTCCTATTCTGTTGGTACGCTATCTCATGCTATGAAATATGTGCCAACCAATTCTCATTTTCTTCAAACGAAAAGTGTGTCGAAGATTAACTGTGGATAGCAGAAATGAGAGGAAACCAGGAAAAAGTAACACTCAATCAAACTGTGATGTAATTGGTGGACAGCAAATTACATGCGCATTTTCCATGAGCTATGACACCAAAGAAGCCTTTGCATTTTTAAGTTGCGGGTAGTATGATATGAGTATTAATTTGAAGGGTCTTGTCTCAGTAGCTTTGTCACAGCTTGTTACGTTCCATGCTGAACTTAACTAATTTAGCTAATAATGTCATGTGTGATTAAAATGGTTTAAACAGTCTTTTTGGAGAAGGGTGCTTATCCTTTTCAAACCAAATGCAAAAGCAATTTCTGAAATATAAATACATTATTTAAAGTAGTGCCATGTACATGTAGCTATAGTGGCACTCGGTGGCAATTCTATGAATATGGACAGAAACACTTTTTAAGAAAACTACCTTGACAGATTCTTTAAAATTACATCGGATTGTAAACCTTATTTATTTGCATCATGAATAGAAGCAAAACCACCACAAATTTTGAAATATAAAAAATATGTACTTTGGTGTGCAGGAAATCCAGCATAGGTGGGAAATGAAGCAAATCATACATAAGCCCGACAACGCCACAATTTTTTTAGCATGCTAATTTATTACAGTGGTACAGCTATTTTCAAACATCATTTGACACTAACCTCAGTGTGGGCTCGTTAGTGCAATACAGTCACACACTGAAAAGGAAAGCAAGTTGTTTTCATTTTTCTGGTGTTTTTATGCCAGGTTTTGTTTACTGTAGTTTTGGATCAAAAATATGCAGGTCTCGGCATCTGACC
Source organism: Fulmarus glacialis (assembly GCF_000690835.1). NCBI lineage: Eukaryota > Metazoa > Chordata > Aves > Procellariiformes > Procellariidae > Fulmarus > Fulmarus glacialis. Next base: position 36,332 of record NW_009194460.1, on the reverse strand, counting down.
TTTCCTTGAGTTTTATGGTAGCCTTGAATATCCAGCAAAGGGAAACTGTCATGATCCGTTTTTCCTTCTCTGTTATATGATTGTCACCAATAAAAAGTGTTTTACTGTTACCTCTTGACTATTTTACACAGTAGATCAGGCTGAGTTAAGAGGTGTAATTTATTTCAACTTCTTTAACTGCGCTGTGTTTTCATTGCTGACTATTTGCCAAAAAATATCCCATGGAAATTCTTTTATCTGATGACTGTAAAGTACAGTGAGTTAGCAGTTAGTTATTTCCCTTTCTCTTAAAACAATCATGTCGGTATAACCCCGGCCTGGTGGGAAGTCATCAGGCTGTAGTTTATGATATAGCATAGGAAACTCTAGCAGGGTGTTGCACGATAGTTTCATATTTTAATAAAAGTATGATTTGAGGAAAAGCACGCTAACTGCATAGGCTGGTGGAGGGTATAGATGAAGTAACCTTGCGGTTTAAAATTTCCACCCAACAGTTTTATCAAGTTGACTGATTTTCTTTTGAGGTTTGGGTGGTTGTTTTTTTTTTTTTTTAATTACTGTTCAGACACTGTTGTATGACTGTACTTAATTTCCAGTCCAAAGCAGCAGTTGACACAACCATTCCGTGATGTACAAAGCTTCCTAGGTGTGTACCTTCTCTGAAGCAGTAAGCATTGCTCCCCATCAGTAGGTGCTGTTTTTAGTCAAACATGATTGTTATTGGCCTGGGAAAATGTGAATGGATGGTACTGCATTAATCTGAGGCTTCAAATACCCTATGTAGAAAGACGAGTGAGCACAGCACTCTGATATTTTTTTTCTGAACTGACTTTTTTGTGGCCCTTAGGATCAGCTTTGGGAAGGAGCAAGCCTGACTTTTACTCCTGACAAACCCATGCAAGGTCATGGAAGATCTGCTGTTTCCCTGCATAGGCAGCACATAAATCACACAGCTGTGGCACAGAAATCAATCTGTTAAGATAACTATTGCTAATTATTCATCCTCTGGGAACAGGATGGCTTAAGATTTGGAACTACGGAATACAGAGTAACAGAATACAGAGCTTTTCACCTCCTACATTACCAGACTTATTGAATCAGAGCAGTGCCCAAAAGTCATTACCATCTGATGGCTGTGGGCCGGTGTGAAATGAGTTGTTGGGCTTTATCCAGATTCTAGTGGAGAAATTCCTGTCCAAATCACATACTATGGCTACAGTTGGCAGGGGCTGGAGTACTTATTGGCAGCCACAGCAGAGAGCTTGAGGACTGAATGTACACTAAGAGATGGGCTCGCTAGATCAAATTTTTTTGCACCTACATGAGTCAATGCAAATAGCTTAAATAGGTGATTTTCCTTCTGTGTGCGAAGTACCACTGTCTACAGACCTGTCAAACCAATATTAAACAGCATTATTTAAAACCAAGATATAATCCATCCTGATGGTTACTTCACTGTGACTGTGGAGTGGGGATCTTCTCTATCATTTGATGATGACTTCTCTATCATTTAAAAAAATGATAGCAAAACAAACTGAAAAACCATGAAAGAGTTTGCCACATGAGAAAGTATTTAGATGCAAAAGCTTAGTGCTCATGAGATTACCATGAAGTCTAGGAGGGATGGGAAGCAAAATGGAAGAATATATCTAAGAAAGATTATTTGTTGGCATGGAGGTTAGTAGGGGTTTAGACTAGACATTAGTCATTCTCATGGTCATCCAGGATAATGCTTTCATTTTACAGCACTTTATTTTCCATGTTTTCCTTCTCCTAGCTTCAGGACCTTTGTAGATGTGCCTTTCTGTAAAGGAGCTCAAGTGAAGCAAAGCTTGGAGAGAGACACACTAACATGTTTGGAAAAAAGCAACAGTAGCATGCTGCTTCTGAGCACACGATCCTTATTCTCAGGTAGAGATTCATAACAGAGGCCATCACATCACAATTTTGAGTGGTCCCAGTCCTACAGAGTAAAATATTTCTGAGGAGCAGTACTCCGAAGAGACGTAAAAGCCCTGGTGGCCACCTGCCTGTCCTTGTGGTAGAAGATGCTTTGTACATGCTGGTGAATTTTAGTGGAAAAAGAGGGATAAGCTGAGAAAATCAACTAAATTTGATGAAGGTATACCAGTCTAATGGTGATCTTCAGGCTCTCAACTGTTTTGATTAATTCCCTGATGCAGTCAGCAAGTTACTCAGCAGACTACAATAACCTCATCTCCGATACCACTGTTTTTCTGCAGTTGTCCCAAGCTGTGCTCAGTTCACCAGGGATGGGAAGCTGGCCGTAAGCAGACTGCAACAGAATAGCCTACAGCAGAGAAGCAGCCAAATTTAAATACCCTGAAATCCCTTGCTTTCAGGGTACTTGGACATAGCTCCTTAGGATAGCTTTCAAAACCCAAAGGGCTTCTAATCCCTAGGCAGAGCCAGGGCTCCGTGACCAACAGGTGCTTGTTACAGCACAGCAGCAAATGCAAGAGGAGTAGGCTGTTCACCATCCCAAACTGCGCATTTCACACCTGAAATCAGGAGGAACTAGTTGCCAAACTGGAAAGCGCTTGTGGGTTTCTTCCTACACGTTACATTTTGGGGAAGGGGTTGCTGAAAATCTTTCTGCTCCGAGGTCAAGCAGGTGTAGAAGTCAAAAGACCTTGTTGAAACTCAACTCTGAGTGGGAGAAGAAGAGTTCTTACACGTTCCACAGTCATCTGCTGGGTGAGACATCTGAATTTCAGAGGCAAAAGATCTGCCCGTCTTCTTAGTTAGCAGCCAGGAATTTAAGGCATGAAAGGAACAAGGGAATGGAGTGAGAAGGGGTTTTCTTTTTAGAAAATAGGAAAGGGCCTGATTGAAAGTATCTTATTCCTACCTCTTTTACTTTTATTTGATTTAGTGTATTCACCACTAAACTGCAATGATTTTACACTAATGTTGACCCTGGGCATTAGCTGAAAGCAAAATCCTAGGTTACATCCCTACTTCAAACTCTTGGAAAGTGTAAATTTGAATGCCAGCCTGTTGGTCCTAAGTTTACTAAAAACCAAACTACATCTCTAAATAGCCACCTCTGATGCTTTGATGGTACTTCAGATTTCTGATTCTAATTCAGCAGCTCCCACCTGTCTTATTTTAACTAAGGCTACAACCAGGTCTAGGGATGTAAGCTGTTGTTGTTTATGGCAAGTGCTGCAGAAGCTGTTCATGATCACATCCCTGATGAGTGATGGGCACAGATTGCATTGGAGTATGGCTGCCTTATACATTGGTTGAAAAAAGGCACGACCTACAATTGTATGTATTGTGAGGAAGGTATTTAGTTGTCTAAATTTAACATCTTCGGGCATTTTCAAATGTGTAATTAAACCTTTGCTTTTCTTTGTGCTAGGTGTAAAATGCTTTTGGTTTTGCAGTTTGCTGAACTGTAGATAGCTTGTAGAAAGAGCCATGGAAATGATACACAGAGCAAACTATTTCACTCAGTTGCCTCATGAGCTTGAAGTCTGAAAATCCTTGACAGGAATATTAATAGTTGAATATTCCCCATTCAATGGTAACAAAGTAATACAGACAAAAATTGGAATTTACTTAATCTCTAATCCTGTGACCAGGGAGCAAACATCTGTTGGTACTAATTTGTTGTACATAGGCTGCATTTTAAAGTATCATAATTATATTATGAGAAACAAACAACAGTGCATTTTTTTTTTCTTAATTTAAGCACCTACTGCATCTTAAGGTACAGCTATGAGTACACGGATATACAATGCATCTTGAGTGAACTAATCCATTTAGTTCTAATTTTACCAAATGTTAGTAAAAACAGTATGGGACTTCGACATCCAGTTGTGTCATGAATCCATTAATATCTTGATGCTGGGCACACGGGTTAAAAGCCCATAGTTTCTATATGTTTTGTAACTATTTTTCTGGTTTGACCTCAAGAAGAGGTGAGCTAATCAAAAATCCAGTTGGTTTCAGTGGAATGCATAGATACTAAGCAAAGATCAAGCCGTATGAGTTTTGTATTTCATAGGTGTTATAGTCTGATATGATGAATGATTGTCTTTCATGTGTATCACCTTAATATTATTAATATACCTCTTATGCAAGGAATATGCAAGGAGTGGAAGGGCTGTAATGTTCAAAAAGCTAACACTTCTCTAAACGAGCTGTTCTTATGTGCAAAGCCCCACTTTTCCCAGAGCTAACAAGTTTAAGCTTTTTCCTAGTTTGCTCGGGACAAGCTTGCATGTCTCTTGTTACACTGAAGAAGACTGAAGCCTGCCTGCCCCTGGTTGCCAGTGCCTGTCCATTTGCAGGGCTTTCCTACCAGAGCTGGCCCAGGAGAGGAGGGCTGTGCAGCTGGGAGGCATGACATGCACAGTTGTGCTCAGGGCACTGGCTGGCCCCATGCACCCAGGAGCACAGGCTGGACTTGGGTTAGTCCTCCTCAGGGCGTGGGCTGGTTGAACAGCCCTGCTCTTCCTCCAGCCTTTCACTGCTTCAGGACCTTTCAGCCTGTTCTTGCCTCGGGTGTTGCTTGCCATCCAAGTCCTGAAGTGTAGCTACTTGTTCCCATCACCTCTGCCTGTTTGCCCGCTCTATCTCTCCGTCGGGAGCTGAAAAGGATACAGTTTTCTGTCAGCTCCACAACATACCAGTCCTGATGATGGAGGTTTGGGGAAGATCTTAATTAGAGTCAAAGCAAGCAGTTCAGGAGCCAATCAAAATAATAATAATAATGCCAATTGTTTCTAAAATCTTAACAGTAAATCAAGCCTGCTCTTCGACTACTCTGTTGGAGACAGCTGTTCGTAAATGACTCTTGAGTAAGATTTCTTACAGGGAAGCAAAAGGAAAGTGAGAAACTGCCAGTTGAAGCTTTTCATGCTGATCTCATTTTTGTCTTTGAGGCTTAAAATATTCACAAGCACTGAAAGCTGATATTTATGAGTAGAGCGGGGGCAGGAGGGTCACTTAAATAGCTCCTAGCCCATCACCAACATCTCTAGCTGTACTCCACCAGCTCCATGGAGATTCAGTACTCTGATATTTTTAGAAGCAATCACCTCCATATATTTCAGCTTTGTTCATTCTGAAACACATTCTTGCCTTTTACTTTGTTTATAGATTTTTTTTTTTAATAGAAATGAACTATTTTTCCTTGTTTTCCAAGTAGTGCTTATGCAATTCAGTGACAAAAAGTGCTGTTGAACTTGAAAGAACATCACTTTCTGTTAAATCCTGGTTAAATTGTATGCACATGTTCTGCTCTGCCTGGAGTACCATAAATCCCACTCATTTTTATGGGGTTCAGTGGACGTAGACATGAGCCAAGTATAGAGACAAAGAAAGCGCAAAGGTGTAACCAAGGATTTGACCTGCGTAATGCAATAGGAGAAAAGCTGTACTCTGCAATCTGAAAAGCACAACATATCTCTTTGGCCGTAGCAGAACTTGAACATCAGCACCTTTGATCTAATGCCACTGAGGCCCAATAAGCCTCAAATACGGTGACCATTTCAGAGGCTTTTACAGAAAACTGCTCTGTAGTGAACACCCTGCTTACATACCTTTCTCAAATTTTGATGGGTAGAAATACTTTAAAGCCTTCATTCCAAGTTTTGTGATCCAGCCTAGAACTGTTTCTTTTTTCCCCCCCCCCTTACATTTATAGCCAATTTTCTAGACAACATGCCCTTGCGAAGTTCTGGCAAGTTGAGCATGGAGACCAGAAAAGAAGATGGCGAGAGCACGGTGCCTGCCCCTCCGCAGAAGAAGCTGTCCTGTCAGTGTCACCACCACTGTCCTGAGGACTCAGTCAACAGCACCTGCAGGTTTGTGGGAGATACATATTTGGTGGTGAAACATGGGAAAACCTGTTTGTGGCAGCTCAGCAGTCCCAAGTTGGGTGTTGCAGTTTTTGTTTAAGCAGTAATATGTAAATGAGTTGTTTATACATTGTATCTAAAAATCAGAGGTAATTTTCACCTAGATATCAGCTACATATTTATATTTTTATGTTGGGGTATTTACATCTTTACAGTTTTAGATAATACTTGTATTGATTCATTGCATATGAAATATTCTGAAGGTAGCAGTTCATTTTTAAAGGTGCATGCAGTTAAGAAGAGGAGACTTAACGGCAATATATTGAAACGTCAGTAAATGCTTATAAATTTAAAATCGCTCTCTATGGAACACCATTTATAAGAACCCTGCTCCTGGTGTCTGTCTTTGCAATAGCCGAGCTATCTTTTGTAGGTCCTCAAGGCTTTGGGTTTTTTCTTGCTTCCATGCTAAAAGGAAAGTGATCTTTTTCTTGAGGTGAAGTGTTGAGTATTTTCTTATACTACCTATAGTCTTCTGTTTGGTTTTGTGTTTAGAGTACAAACTTCTCATTTGGGTTGGATTCTGCTTCCTCGGATCCTTCTGCCTCCCTGGGGGAGAGGCATGTCCAGCGGCGCACAGTCCCCTTGAAGGCGCAGCCTTGGTCTGCGTTGCACTGACACTGCCTGAAGCAGCAGAGGTGACTGGGGTTACCTGTGGTGGCACCAAGCTGCTGTTCCCCCACCCAAAAGCAGCTCTTGCTGGGCACATACTATTGCTGTTGAATGAGGGTAGTGGTCACACACCTCTGGTTTGGCTTGAGGTGCATATACAGTTTGCTTTAGCTGCAGCAAAGCAGGGCTGAGCTCTTCATGATCCACATGAGGAATTTAAACTTTTCTGCTTACTTAGAGCAGGTGAGGTACTGGAGATACTCACCATCAGCTGTAGCCTAGTGGAGTTGTGGGAATGTGAGAAGCATGGAAGCAGGGCACAGATGTGAGCCCAGCTGGACATGCCGGTTGGGTATGCGGTGCTGTTTGAGGTGAGACAGTCTAATGTTGTGTCAGCTCTTCAAGGCATCTATCTAAAGACAGATGGGGAAAGTCTAAGGTTGCTGAAGAAATTGATTGCTTTGTTGGATTTTTGAGTGTTGTTTTGTAGCCTGACTTAATTCTGCTCAGCCTGCAGTTTCACACTGAAGCATATCAAAGTTTTGATGACAGCTGTAAATACCATTTCCCCTTTCTGTCCTCTTCCTTCAAACCCACACTCTAGCCAGGAGTTAGACCTAACTGCTCTCACATGGCAATCAGTTTAAAAAGCTGTAAAAACCCACTCCGATGTCAATTTGCAGACCCCTTGCAGCGTCAATCAGCTGTTTCCTGTTCCTGCCCAGCAAGAGCCACTGCTTTCACACGTGCTGTCTCACACACGCAGTAACAGGGAAGTTGCAGATGACTTTTAAATCCATGAATTAGGAAGCACAAAGGGATCCGTGTTAAGGAACCCATTGAACAAGGTTTATACCCCAGCTGGGTAGGCCTGCTGTGGCACATTGCTTCATAGGCATCATTGACATTAAGTATTTTTCATGTTACAAGGAATTATGAGTAAATGTCCTATTAAAATGGATTTGTGCATTTCCCCTCACTGTGATACTTTAAAGAAACTCTCTCAGAGTCTCCCTTACAGTGTCAAATATCAAACTTGTTTTTAAGGTGTTAATGCCCAAGGAGAGGCAGCTAAGTGGTAATAAAACACAAAATTATAACCCCTTTTGTCTTCATAATCTTTGCACATTTCAGGCTTGAATGTTCTACTTGAGTGACAAAATTATTTTTTTCAGTTTAGACATCAAAATAATGGAATTTACCTGTCAAATATTAATCACTTTTTTGTCCACGAAAATGGAAACAGTTAAAAGACTTGTATTAGAGCTACTCCTCTTTCCTATCCTGCGCTGTCACCTGAGCAGTATCCACCTTGCCACTTGCCCAGTGAGCAACAGCATAAGTGAAAAACTGCTGAAGAGTTTGGAGTAATATAAAACAAAAAAATTAAAATTAATTTAAATTAAATACCCTGCCTTCATGGCTTGTGAGCAATAATCCTTTTCGGACTGGTGACCATCGCTACGGCTCCCCCTGCCGTGGTGAGAGCCGCAGTGAGGTACGAAGGACACAACACCCCTTGTTTTTCCTACATCTGCTCAACTGTTAGTCTGTAATCATTTGCTGCTTAAATTCCCTACTACGTAGCTGGAATTATGGATGAAAAGTGAAACGGGACATTATAGAGAGCAGAGAGTCCTAAGTCTACTCTTTGGAAAGAGTAGTTACTAGGTCTCCAGTTAGCTGGCTGGGCTGAGACCAGGTTTCAAGAGAGTTGACCAAGACCAACCAGGTTCGCAGGGATTATTCATTTCCCCTGTGTTTTGGGATCATCCTACTAGTCAGGCAGTAACTTTCGTATTTCATCCTAGCCCGAACAAGTGTTGGCACAGTTTTAAAGCACTCAGGAATTTCATTGAATCTCACTATAAAGGAAGTTTCCCCATATTGAAGTTCAAGCAGTATCGATCACACTGTGTTTGTCTGAAGAATGAATGAACTGCTCCAGATTAAAAGTTATTGCATTAATTATCTGCTTCCCTCAGATGTAGCCACTAAAAGCCTTTTCCATTTTATATTTTAAAAAAATCAAACATCTCGTCAGCTCTATCAGTCTGTTAAGCTTTGGGCTGTTCTTGGACCTGCAGAGCGTGGATCTGCCAGCCCCGCAGGGACGAGCCAGCGCATGCTGGGGCACCCAAGGGCCTGGCAAAGCCATGATACCCAGGAAATTCACTGAGCGCATCCATAGCCAGGGCTTGGGCTCTGGAGAGCATCAGGCACTGTCCCTACCGGGGCTCTCACCAAAGCAGGAAAGCCTTTTGTGTGCCCAGGAGCAAGGAGGGCTCTGAAAGTTCAATGGGAAAGCATTTCCAGCTGTGTTTAAATTAAAACTCTCGGAATAAAATAGCTAGTCCTATTGCAATCACCATTAAAGATTTCTCATAAAAAGCAGTCTGCCATCCCACCTGAAGATTTTGGTCTGCTACCACAGGTATTTATCTATTAAAGTATAGATCCCGCCTGTAGTACCAGTAGTCTGAATGTTTATATAAAAATGTGGACATCTGGTGGCCATTTAAAATCCTCTCTGTAATTGTATTTTTAGAAATTTAAAAGTCAATATTCTTTAACCACATCTGTATCAAATCCTCTAACAGCCTGCTGTGTTCTTATACAGAATTTCCCTTTCTTTATACTTCCGCAGCTTAAGTCCAATAATACGTTAGGGACCTAAGGATAACACTGCAGCTTAAAATGCAGATTGCTTTCTATATCAACGGAAAAGCAGTAGCTCTAGTTAGAATGTGCTTTAAAAAAATGGGGCAATCCACAAGCACAACAAATTTTGGAAGACCCATTACGGGTCATCTCATCGACAGAGGGTTAGTGTCAGGGAGCAGTGGAAGGGGGCCAATCCGGGAGCTGAGGGTGATGCTAGGGCCAGCCAGATCCTCACCCACCAGGACCCCATTTCCCCCAGGCGTACCTGAACACGACAGGCAGAGACGGCTCCCCCGATGGCCCTTCGCATGGCTAGTAGTGATCTGGATCCAGGAGACAGGCACTCCCGTACCATCGCTCAGGGAGGGGTTTGATGCTTAAAGGGAGCCCCTGGGCAGGGGGTGTGTATGGGGGGGGGTGTCCCAGTGGCAATTGAAGCTCATGGCCCTGACATGATATCACTCAGGGCCCTGACAATTAAGATCTTTGCAGAAGGTTCGCAATCCTCTGCTTGTAAAGGGTGTGTTAACCTCCAACATGTTGAAACTTTATTCTTTCTGAACATCTGTGCAATTCACAAAAGGCTTTCAGTAAAGAAGCTCAAAGCTGCTTTGAACACAACCAGGACCTTGTTTTACTGTTCCATTTCAAGCTTTGTGTGTACAAAGTGAATGCACGGGCAGTTGTGTCTAATCATAATTAATTGCATATTTTAAAAAGTAGTGTTAGGTTTAATTGGCTTTGACTGTAATGGGATTGCCATAAAGGCAGAGGCTGATTAGGTGCCTTGTTGTGCTCTATTTTCCATTCACAAATAAATGCTGACAGTTTTAAAGATCGGGCTGATAGAGTTTAATTTCTTACGTGTTGCCTACTGGTCTTGATTGTGTTTCTGCCCAACTGTGTCTTGAGGTAGCTTTGGTTATTTAAAGCAATAAAATAATTAAGTTTCTTTTTCAGTGTTACCAGCGGTGATAATTCACTTGAGTGATGCTATTTTCATTCTCCTGTTCTCCAGATGATAGGATTGAATTTTCTTTGTAATTTGGTATGTAGAAGGAAAAAGACTTCAACGGTGGGCCAAAGCACTGAGTTCAGGCAACTTTTCTTTCAAGCAACTTTAATTTTTAGGGTAAAGTTGAACATTTTCTGATAAAGGAGCTATGGTGAGATCTTACGAGTTAGCCTTTCAAATTTTTTTTATGTTTATTTTTATTTTTTAATGTAATCCTTTATACAGGGCTGTACCTGAGTCAGTTAAGGCCCCTTTGATGATTAAAACAAAAAACCAAAGGTCAACAGAGAAAAATTCTTGCAAGCTCCAGTCTTTCCTTGCCCCCTCTGCCAGGGCCGTATGTCTCATACGTGGCTCAGCAGGTGACTTCGCTCCAAGTGTTTAAACTGAAACGCCCCTCCCACGTTTTTCAACTGTGCCCCAGAAATTCCTTGTTCTTAGTTTTGTTCAGAGCTTGTCCATTAGGTATTTAATATAAACCTTAAACTAAATAGTAATGCAAGTCCTGTCTCCCTGTATTGAGACCTGTTGCATTACTCTCAGATAGTTTTTTAGCGTGTGGGAGTACTTTGGTGTTACTGTGCAGAAAGTGCTGGAATACCTAAGCCTTCCCTTGCATATTGAATTTACTTTTAACAAAAAAAATTTCCAAAACAGCAAATATCCATGTTAAGTCTGTCCTAGCATTAAAGAAGAAGCTACATCATACAACTTCAACTCCAGTGTAATCTTAAGGTCACGTAAAAGAAAACATTTGGTCTGTGTTTAAATTTTGGAGACAAAAGAAAGGAATAAAAGAGAAAGGGAAAAGGAAGAGAGGAAGATGAGTAGCTTTATTTTGATTATTTGCTTCTTGATAGTTCTGACATCTACTGAGATGGATTTTGCACATAAGTGAAAGATGCTAGAGAGCCTTGGTGAAAATGCAGAGGTACCCATGCTTGGTGCTATTGCCATACCCCAAGTTGTGCTATCAGGTCTATAGACCTGTCTAATCTTAGGTACCCAGCATGAAGCCTGGACAGTTTCTGGGGTTCTCCCTCACGGATTGGCATAATGGCTTGTTTTCTGCGTTGTGACCCCACGTGTCAGGGAGAACTGTCAGATCTGACTTGTGATTTAGTAGAACAATGCAGGACACATTTGGTGGACCGGGTCATGTCTCAGTCCTGGGAGAATTGTATGGGCAGGTAGTATAGAGAAAATATTGATTGATAGGCCTATATATGATACATGAAAAGATACTCTGCTAGGATGCATTGGGTACCCCCCTTTCTTTCTGTGTCTAGGGTCATCATTGAGCACCCAGAGAGCCAAAAGGTGCCGTACACAGCAGAGCGTGCCTGGTAGGACCAGTATCACCATCTTGGAGACTAGTGTGGCCAGAAACTGTGGCCCGCTGTGAGCCAACTTCTTTGCTTTGTTACACCTGTATGTCTCTCCTTGCCTTCAGAGTAGCTGTGCAAACATCTGAAGGTGCATCTGGCTCAACAACTGTGTAATGCTCTTCTCACTTGGTTTCATGTTCCTTCCCTGATGCACAGCCACTAACTATATTATTTTTTCTGAAAAATTAGCATGTGTTGAACACATTTACAGTGACTCTTTTGTTTTATGGATGGTGTCCAAAGACAGTGTTTTGCTAAATTTGGCCTTCATCATCTTCCTTAAGTGAAGGATGCGACAAAATACGTGAATTAGATGCAAATTGGGAGTCAGCCAATTTTCGAATTAGGTTATTTCAGCCAGTCTTTACAGAAGATTATGATCTTCCCAGTTTCTGTACATAACATTTTTTGATCATTTTTAAAAACAGTGCAGAAACTTGTCATGTTGCTTTGGATGGAAATGAAAAGATGCTGTAGCTCTTTCTGATATCAAAACCAGGAGTATAAAGAGAAGGAGTGGACAAAAATAATAGTACTCGTATGGACTCAATTGCAAATAAAATTAAAGATAAGGAATCTTTTCATCAAGCTATTTAACCCATCTGTTTGTGATAGGCACTGAACGAGGGGAAGACGTTGCTTTTCCAAGCTATATATTGCCATCCCTGGCTGCATCACACACACAGAGAGCAGGACAGGAAACCTTCAGCAGTCAAGTTTTGGTAGCTGAGGTATTGCATCTTCTATGAGAAATGGCTCTTGGCCAGCAAGGACATCTGTGTGAGCAGCTGCAAAGCTGTTGGCCTCTGTTCCTCTCTTCTGACATTTAGTAAAGGTCTCAGTTAAGATCACCTCTTTCTTTCTGGTAATCTGTAATTGTAGCAGCACCTTCTACATCAGTGTCTGTCAGTGTTTCCACTATTAACTCCCTCTGTTTTCCTGGCATTTGACTTGGCTGTAAAAATTCACTCTTGGCAAATACGTGACATACCAAATCTGTGCTTATTAGTGATCACATCCAAAATGTATTTAATCGCTCTCCTGCACCATACTCTAATAAGATGATGCTTTAGTGGAGGAGGTCCGTGGATGTGTACCTGGATGTATTCAGTAACATCAGGTTGAGTTCCTTCTTTACACACCCTTCGCAGAATCAAATTACCCAGAATTCAAATTACAGAGTTTAAGAAAATAATAATTCTATACTACAAATTTTTGCTAGGTAATGGAGAATAGGTTTTTCGTATTGCTTTGCATGTATCAGCGATGTACAATGTTTCTATTTGTGCAGTCACCAAAATAAACATAGAATTGGAGACGATGCAGCCTTACCTGACTTGTTTTTCTGACTTGTTATAATACTAAGAACAGTTTCATTTCTACCACAGGCAGGTGTGAGGTAGAGTAATCACTAAAACAGCAGGGGTATGCCCTGCCCTTTCCTTGCAGCGCGTGGTCCATCTGACATCCTGTGAACCAGGAGAAGAGCTCGGGGGCGGGAGGGGGGAAGCAGGTAAGAGATACTTCTTTCTTTTCAGAAGAGTCACTTCTACCTCTCGCCCAAACACCTGAGAAATTTTCAGTAAGATAATGAGTTCTTACATTGCATGAAAACTTTTTGTTTTATTTATTTCTTAGAGTAGAAACAAGTGGTGCCAATGTTTATTCTGCTCAGCATTGCTATTTTTAATTGTCTCGTACTTCTCCTTCATTACTCTACCGCTGTCTGTAAAGAACATGATTTATCCTTATTGTTGGAGCTTTATAACTTTTCCGTTTTGCTCTATCCAATCTAGTTTTGTTTGTCTTTTTAAATTTGGAGTAAAATTTTTGGAGGGACTAAAGTCTTGAGGAGCCTGAATTTAATTTTCAGAAATGAGCTAAGAATCAGAGTCCCATGGCAGGTCAGAAAAAAAAGAAATAAAACTGCTGACTTTCCTGCTTCTTTTTTCCCTTTTGCAAACAATTTGACTTTTCCTTCCCCTGCTTTCCTTTGGTGAACTGAGCGTTTTGTTTTTGCTGGGGACTGCTAGCTGTGGAGTTGATTTTTGTGTTTCACTTGATTGCTATTTATTGGTTTGTTGCTCTGTCCCCTGGGTTAAACTTACTCATTACTTTGAATCAAAGGCACCATGCAAACAAATAAAATTTAATCTAATATAATATTCTACTCTAATGGATTCCTTACAGTCTCTCTTCTTGGCAATCCTATTGTTCCTATCTTTTAAGCTTAAGCAATGAAATCAAGGTGGTTGTTGCCCAGAAGGGTTGCTGTCTCCTTTGCCTTGTTCGTATGCACAATGTCAAAGAAGGGTAGGAATCATTGCTTGCTTCTCCGAGAAAGTCATTTGCAATGGGCAACTGGTTACTTTTCAAATCCAGAAGTCAATAACCCGTGATAGATTATTATTTGAAGTAATAAGCTGACTGTGGCTAGACCCTGCACCACTAATATAAAAATATGCCACAGCAAATGTTTGACATGATCCTATCCAGCATCTCTCTGTCGTGAGGCTAATACTTACAAATTGTGTTTATCTCTTCCATGTGTAACTGTGCCTCTCGTTTCCTACATCTTCATTGCCTTTGCTGTTGTTGCTCTTGTTAGACTCTCCTTTCATTCAAGTAAGGAGCAAATCATCTGAAATTTTGCTGTGTTTAAATTTTCTAATCCTTTTTTCTTTTTATTTCCTTGTTTTAACTGAGTTTGTTTCTTCTTTTCTGAAAAATACTCATTGCACATAATAACCAGTGTTATTTTCCTGGGGAAATAACAGAATATTTTATTTTTATGTGACTTAAATGTCTTATATTAAAGAGTTTTTTCTTTATTTTTGGATCCTCTTCCTGCAAATCAGTCAATTTGTATTTCTTACAGACATTACGTATCTCCCTCAGAGTGCTGAGAAATTAATGTACAGCAGTCTCAGTAAAATGCAGCCACCGTTTTTGTGCCCTCCTCCCCCTCTTTCCATAGCATTCAGGCATTTGACCTTCATCGAGGAAGGACATTTATCACCAGCACCATCTAGCCATCTGTTATTATACTTGTCCTCCCTGGTGCACGTTCTTGTAAACGGAAGGGTTATGGATCACTTTAGGCTTATAACCCAAGTAAACAGTTATGAAGCGTGTTGATGATAACTCAAGGACTCATACACAAGAGTGTTGCCGTTTGTAATATGGTTAAAACAGGAATCACAAATCACTCTTAATAATATTTTACATTTAGTATCTCAAAAACGTTTCTTTCTTCAGGTCTCCACCGTGGTGCAAATGTCCATGCCTTGTTCCCACGCACAAGCGTCGATGCTTGCATTTATATAGGTCTCCAAAGTCTTAACACACTAGTGACCATAGCCAGAGAATTGAGGTGTTTGTTAGTGGGGTTTATAGCTGTGAAATGTTGGAAAGGTAAGTGTGTCAACTCCAAGGCAGAGCCTCCTTCGTGTGTGCACGAGCTGGTCCGCAGCGCTGTCGGCTGTTGGACTGCATTGCCAGAGGTTGCCTGGGTGCCTGAGTCTTCCAGCCTGCCTCACGTCGATTTGTTGATGGCAGATTTGCCTTGCAAGAAACAAAGTTTAAGACTGTATTCAGCAGCACATTTTTCACTTCAGAGTCTTTTCCTGATTCATTCTTTCCAATCCTCAGCACTGATGGCTACTGCTTCACCATAATAGAAGAAGATGAGTCCGGTGGACATCTAGTCACCAAGGGATGTCTTGGATTAGAGGGCTCGGACTTCCAGTGTCGGGTAAGAAAGCATTTGCTGCCAGAGTGTCGCCTGGCTTTTTGATAGCTTTCAATTGAAGTGCAGACATTACTATGTCCATGTTTTTCACTTCTGTTCATTTGGCAGATAGTTGCACCGCATTGATTGCTGAGGGGAGTGCATTTATAGCCCCGAATGGTGATACTATAGCTGCTCCTAACAATAACTTTTTTCGTTTTGGCACTGCTGTTGCTAGTAACGCTCCGGCTCAGAGGAAGTTTGAATTTAGAGAAATGCAGTCTAATTCCTGAAGTCTCTATGGTAGCTAAAGTTAGTTAGGATGTTATTTGATGAACCGCAGCGACCTTTATGTCTTACATGGAGTTGCACTTTGGTTTTGGATTTCTGGTGCCAGAAATTCCCTTCAAGTACAGTGATCGATCACCTGATAGAAAGCAAATCTCACTGCAGGAATGGAAGAGGTATGGACAATGGAGCAAGGTGGCTCTGCAGTGTTTGCCTTTCCTTACGTTAACCTGAAATGGTTTTACATGAGTACAGGAACAGTCTGGCCATCAAGGTCCATGGACCTTACCCAGCTTCCCATGAGAGCAGAAGCAGCAGCTAAATTAGTCCACACAGCAATTCCTGTATTATTCTGGCTAAACTGTGCAGCACTAGGGCACCAATAGAAATTATTAGGGGTGAATTCATCTCTTAATTATCTAGATGAAATGTTGCTGGATACGATCAGTGGCAGAAATCCTTGCTCCACACATCCTGGAAATCTGGAACAGACTGCAGTCCAGCTAACAAGCACATTTTTCAAGTGCCAGAATGACGGTGTATATTTACGACACAGATCATTACTTTGCTTTCTATCAAATTGTTTGTTGCAGGACACTCCTATTCCACACCAAAGAAGATCTATTGAATGTTGCACAGGCCAAGACTACTGTAACAAACACCTTCACCCTACTCTGCCACCACTGAAAAACCGAGGTAAGGGGAAGTAAATCCAGTCCCAAACTGATCTTTTCCTGCTGTTGCTCTTTGTGCCTCAGGAAGAAACAAAGCCAAAACCAAAGCACCCCCCTCCAACTGCATGTAATTAGAGAGATAAACTGCATTAAAGAGTATCGCTGAATTCCTGTAGGTCATGTGGGGAGCAGCAGTGCCTTGACCCGTGGTTGCTCATACTTGCTATTATTCCTATTGCATACACGCAGTGAGCACCAGGTGCATTAGAGTCACACGATATTGTCCTAGCACAGACCTGCTGGCTATCAGTGATCATCCCAAAGACTTAGGTTAGTCGTAGCAGAGGATGCCTCTTGCTGGGTATATTTTTAGCCCGATAATAAAATTGAATCCTCTTTCTAGTCCCTGCAACATGCATTACTGTTGTTCGTAACTCCGCACACATCTGGGACCAGGTCTCCAGTGGTTAATCAGTCAGTTCAAGTTGACTGAAGTCTATTAAGCTCTTCTTATTTAAAAGATCTGATAATCCAGTACTAGGACGATAACTAGTCACTAAAGCGGATTTTCTACTTGAAAAATGTAGCTGAAAATAGAATGTAGAGTAAGAACTCATGCACTGATTTTTTTCTTTTTTTTATTTGCTATTTGAGAACAAATGGACATGTATTAACTTAGTAGATTCTGGGGCAAGGTTTTAGCTTTTTTGTTTGTTTGTTTAAACATCGCTTTCTGAAAGTTGGTAAAACTATTTTGGCTGCATGTTGCAGAATACATTTTACAGAAATGTATTCCTAAGTAAGTGTAAATTCATCCATGATAAACTCTTGGCATTGGCAGCAATGGCCAAGATTTGTGGTGGTCAGCGTGGAGTTTAGTCTGTGAGAATCAGTTCAAGGTTGCAGGAGAATTTGTAATCGTGGTGTTCTGAGTTGAAAATCCCAGTGTGCAAATGCACTCTTAATTACGCAAACAGCAGATACTTACACAAATGCATACTCAGAGAAAGTCTTCACTCATGTAAGCTGTTCCCTTCACACCTGTGAAATTCTGCACAGATGGGCTGCAGAATCAGGCCTGTGGAGAGTAGTATGTAAATATTTCACTGTTTACTAGCAAGCCATTAAGTCAGCGAAACCTCATAAAATTCTGACTTCCAACATAAAAGTTATGTTGTTTTTTTCATTTTAAAAAGTTCTTTGGACTGAAAGAGAAGCTTCAAAAGGAAGTCAATATTTGTTCACACTTAGTGTGTAAATAAATATCATTTCAGTTTGGAAAACACTGCCATGATTTCTTCTTGCTGCTGACTGAGTTTATTCTATGTTAAAACTACTTAAAAATACTGAACCAATGCCTAACACTAGACATCTGCCTTATTAAGATTTTAGTTGTTGGGCAATACTATCTGCTGTTTATACAGAACGCAATAAAACAAGCTTTTGGTAGTAGCAGAAGTTGTTTGGATCGATGGTGGTTTTGCTCTGTGTGTATGTGGGGTAAATAAAGCATCACTTGGGCACTGTGGTGGCAGACCCATTAAATAGCAGAGAGAATATTTGTTGAAAGAAAAATTTCATAGAGTTGGAACAGGATTCTAGCTGCTCTGTGTTGCAAAGTTGTCTATTTTAGCCTGACAAACAAAAGGCAATGTATTCACTCAACATATTCTGAAGACTTTTGTTTGTTTGAAATAAGCTCTGGCACTACCAGTATCCTGATAGTATATTGTGGAAACACATTTCAGGAGCTGCTTCATTAAATGTGGCTGGACAGGGCTGAAGTCACCAGCTTTACTAAAGCCTTAAGTAAATATGTCATTCTTGGTGCCAGGCCTGTTTTAATTTGTCGTTGCTGTATCCTAGTATGAAAGCTCAGAGAAAAGCCGTAGTTTGAACTGTAGATCCTCACTGCAACCAGGTACAAATACTGTGTACAAATACACGCTACTGCCAGTGCCTAGTACTATGGCTGTGATCATTGTTTCTACTGGAAACATTTAGATTAGGCTGTGATTGACTGAGTACTGTTAGAATTGTATACCGAATTTAATGTAAACTGTAACTACAAAGAAAGAGAAGATGAACTTAAAAACAAGCTTCTAGGAACAACCTTCTGACCTCTAGGATTCCATGAAAAATATGTATGTTCCTCAGCATTTAAAAAACAAACAGAAATTTGGCTTCTGATGAACTTACGTCCGAGGTTATATCTCATGGGAAAGAGAGTCTAGGGAGAGCGTCCAGCTGCAGGTCAGAGGTTGTTGAACTGCAAATTAACCTATGCACCAAGGTAACATCTACAAAGGCGACTTGTGTTCTCAAAGTGCTTTTCCAGACCTGGCATGTGCTGGAAAGTGGGTTTTACCTCCCCCCCATGAAAAGAAAGGAGGACCACGTACATGAAAGTGGGAGCTAGAAGAATTAACACTGGTCAAAGCAAGGCTTGTTAAGCAAGATGGAAGAAACAACAGCTAAGCCTAAGTTCTGAGCTCATCTCTGTACAGAACTAGCAGGATAAAATACCCCAGAGAAACCATGAAGTCCTCGTCCCAGCTGTACGTCTGTCTTATTAAGGAAATGAGAGTCATAATTGGGTCTGATACAACACCTCTGCTTTAAACAATAAAAGATATTCCTGGAAATCCCAGCAAAAGCACAGGCTGAGACCAGTGGAAAGGAGAAATATATCTTTACTGATTTAGAGCCTATATAAGCAGAAGTGGTGGTGCCACCGTGTCTGGCTCCCTGCCTGTAGAGCTAGTGATGAATGGGCAAGGGAATGATTGGAGGAACGATGGGGTTTGATGTGTGCACAGTCTCCACGCCTCAGATTTCACTGCAGTTTTTACTTGGATAACCGTAACATTGTGAACTGGAGGGACCTGGGGAGGGAGGAGAACCTCCTCTCCCTTTGATATGCTGACTTCTCCCTTGAACCTGCTGGGTGGCATTTTCAGTGCGCTCCTCAGCACGGTCCCGCAGATGGCAGAGTGAGGGGGAACGAGTGGTGGAGGAGGGGGAAGTCACGGGAAAATAACTGAGAGGCAGCTTGGTATCCCCAAAGACCCTCCTTCTGTTGCCATCTCTCCCTTTCTGCGCTGCTCACCACTGACACCAGCACGCACCGCTGTTTTCGTACAACATAAAACTGTTAACATGCCATTTGTTGGGCTTCACTATTATCAGCCAGCCGAGGTATGTGAAGAAGCTTCCCAAACCTACCGCGTGTTTGTTCGGCGCTCCCCTCACCATGCTCCTGGTAATCGCTCACTGCTGCCTCTGTGGAAGCTACTGCTTATTCTCATAACCCCGCTGCTTGGCGTGTTGCAGTTGCCAAGTAACATAACACTAAAAAGCACAGCGCTGGACTTCTTAAAAGACAGAATATCTCCATCACGCAAACTGGCACCAACTGGTACCCACCACAGTCTCCACCACGGAGCCCACGAGCCAGTGATGAAGCGGACTCACAGCTGAGCTGCTCCATCCCTCCACCTGGCCAAGGAGGTGCCGAAAATGGTGCGGGGAAAGGGAGGTTTGTCCTGCTGCTCTGTGGGGAACAGCACGGGCTGCAGGAGGAGAGAAGAGTTGGTCTCCAGCAGGACCAGCCTGGCCCAGGTCAGCAGAACAAACAGATCTTGCGTTGTCCACGCGCCAGTGGGTTTATGAAGTCCTCAAGTGAGCAAGCAAATGAAATTCTGCCAAAATGCTTTGAAAATGCAGGAAGTATTTGAAAGGTGAGACAATAGCTCACTTATCGTCAGTATTGCCTCTCATCATACGTAGCCAAATAAGTATAAAGACATATGGAAGTTATTCTCCTCTCCTGTGAGAGCCAGTTGCATGCCCATGCTGTGCGTAGTGAGCCACTACTAAAGCTATGTTAGCTGACTTCATCAGCACGGGGGACGTCACCTACTGCAAGAGCATAAGCATCACTGCTGCTGCAGTCTGCGTCGGCCGCTCCCAGCACGGAGATCAAGACACGTTCCTTTACGTGTTGCATGCTTTCCTTGCACTTGCTTCACATAATTGCGTTCGGGTACCAAAAAATTTTGCAGTGTTGGAGTCTGAAGTTTGTTTGAGACGTACGCAGCACTTCCAAAATGCCTTCTGGCCTCTGGGAAAATCAAACTGTATTTATTTACTTTTCTGAATGGGAGGAGCCCACTGAAACATTGAGCACAGGCTCTGGATCATTTAAACCCTCCAAAAGATTGGAATTACATTCAAGATTTCAGCATCTTTATCATCCCTCTCCCAAATATACATACTCGGACACAGACAGGCAGCATGAACAGTATGGGTGGTTTACGCCTTCTGGTAGTGCAACACTTTGTGTCTGTGTAAATGCGCAGACTTCCGCGGCTTTAATGTCTAGCATACACAGGTATGAGCAAGATGTGAATTGCTCCCTGTGCGTCTGACATCAACCTTCATTACTGCTAAGCACGAAAGCCCAACTTCCATCGTGGCTTATTCTGTGAAGTGGGAAAACGCTTGCTGTGGACAAGGATATCCAGCTTTCTCCCAAGTATAAAATCCCCCTATATGGTCTGCCTGCTCTGTTTATCCTCTCCTCAGCTGATGGGCTGCGACATCTTAAACCGTGACAAACCACACATTTTAGAGGGAGATGGCTGGCCGACGCAGGCTGCTTACAAAGCATGAACTAGAGCCCTTAGCGCTGCCGAGCCGCCATCGCCTTCGCGAGAGAGGTCTGGATTCCCCGGTGGGCTCTCGGTTTCGGCTCGCAGCCCACTTGGAGTGGCAGGCCAGGTAGAAATCTGCTGTGGCAGGGAGAATGATGGGCTCCAGTGTTTTCCTGATAGACATCGTGTCAGTGTCCCCTTTCAAAGGCATCGGCCGTGTCTTGAATGTTTACATTGCTAATGCTCCCGGAGCAGGTAATGGCAGGCTAAAACATGACCAGTGTGATCAAAAGGTGTGTTAGTAGGTAATCTCTGTTTGTAGTGGAAAGGGGAAGGAAAGAAATAGTTTGGGGCAAAAACAGAAGGAGAAACCCGATCTTTAAAATAAAAGAGCCTGACAGTAAACCAAGAGTCCCTTAGGAATCTTCTTGTCTCATTACCCTTGTAAATCTGAAATGTAATAGCACCGTTCCAGGATGAGTCGATACGGATGGAATTCTTGCATTTTACAATGTGTTCGGCATTAGTGTGAAAGATGCAAGACAGCAAGGCTGGGAGAGCTTCAGAAAACGTAGTCCTCGTTTGTGTTACACCAGATAGCAACTTTGGGAGGGCGCTGTGTGTGTCTGTGTGCTGAAATCCCATCATTTTGAGTCTTCGGGGCGTGGGGGAGGTTAAAGAAGAATAGTGCTAGGTTTCTTTGTTTTGCAGCAGAGGAGCATGCATGAAGGTCAGACTCACTTGCCTGAGTTAAGAATACAAATTTGGAGATTAATGGTGTACTTTAAAGGAGAATGTGAGTCGCCCATGCAAAGGCTGACTGAAACATTTTAATAGTTTTTACATAACGGCATTTTCTACAAGTTATTTGACACATTTCATTTTCAAAGTGTTCTACAGAATAGCTGCTGGAAGGATAGTTTTGCCACCAGCAAGGAAGGACTTGCTGGCACACAGGGCTGCTGTAGAGCAAATGGAGGAGAAAATTCCTGCTCAGGTGTTTAAAACAGGACCTGAGAGACAGATTATTCTACAGTGGTGGAAATATACTCTCAAGGCCTCTCGTCGCCTGCCTTCCTGGGGATTGGATGGTCTGCTGTGTCTTCCCTCCTAGGATAAATGCAATTATTCATTTTTTTTATATTAACTGGTCGATAGGGTGCTACTTAATAAGAGTGACTTAAGATAGAGGCAGTAATTTTTGCATGTACTGGCTGATCACTTAGGTTAAGACACAGAGCTACGGGTTTTAATTGATTTTTCATTCAGAGCCAAACAGGGAATTGCAAATCAAGGCGATGTTTTGCCTGAGTGAGGGCTGAAAAATCAAATAGGCTTTTGGAGGTGCTGGTTCTGCCCTCGTCAGTGAGGGTCAAAGAGGAAGCACACAAAATGCCTGGGGAATCCAGGGGTATCTTGCACAGGACTTCAGTAGAAAAGAAAGGAAACGATCTTGTGCTTGCTGCACTTTTCAAGGCATGTGTGTCTTTTAATACTGACTTTGTACCACCTCCTTTTCCAAATTTTCCACCTTCCTTGTTTTTAACCCCAGATTTTGCTGAAGGAAACATTCACCATAAGGCTCTGCTGATCTCGGTTACTGTTTGCAGTATACTTCTGGTGCTTATCATCATATTCTGCTACTTCAGGTAAATAAGGAATACTTTACCAGCTTGTTAATGTTCCTCCCAATATTTATCTTTTTATAGACTTAGAAATTTGAAAAATTGAAGTGGACCTTAAGGAAAAGAAATGAGAAACTGTAATTTTATGATGAGGAAAAATATGTATTTTATTCATGCTGGTCACAGGTATACCTGTGTGATGTATTTCATGTAGTATCTTTTGCCCAACATCCCAAAAAGCCATTCAGGTAGAAGCACGGATTATTCTTTACTGAGTCTAAGAAAGCCACAGGACAAATTTTATATAGGGTAAATAAACCTAAGCCTTCTAAATGTGTTTATGTGGTGAAGAACTGATCATAAAAAAGAGAGGGATACAGGTATGTAAGTAAATATGTCTAGAGTGTTAGCATAATCTACATACGTTATGTTGAAATTTGTCACGCTTTTTAAATCGTCCCAGGTCCCATGACCTGACCTCCTCTGGCTCCTAAAAGATCCACTGCAGTCAGTGAAATAAAACTGGGTATTTACTTGGTCTGTGTTTTAAATATATTTAAGTTTCTTCAAGAAAAACATTTGGTTGCTTTGCAAACTTACACCAGATTGCATGGTCTTTGAATTTTATGTTTTGATGCTGAAAACAGTTGCTAAAAATAAAATAGAAAATTTTGGGCAGTGAGTCCAGCATATTCCTCAGGGAAGCCAAGGAAGCTGTGGGTCTATAAATGAAGGAAATGTGAAGGACGATGTGCATTATTCATTGCACATGTGTTCATTGTATTCAAAGCTAATTTCACTTTCATGTAAAACGGCAGATACAAACGCCAAGAGACGAGGCCCCGCTACAGCATCGGGCTGGAGCAGGATGAGACCTACATTCCCCCTGGAGAGTCCCTGAAGGATTTGATCGAGCAGTCCCAGAGCTCAGGGAGCGGCTCCGGGCTCCCTCTCCTGGTAAGGAAGCAATAGTATTTTAATGCAAGTTTAAAAGGCAAAAATGAGTAGTGGGAGAAGACAAAATGAGGCACAAGAAATTATATTTAGGTGTCCTCAGTTGTTGCTTTAGGTTTTTTTTCTGTCCCAGAAATGACAATGTTTTAAGCTGGAGAACAGCTGCTTTGGAAGCAGGAGACTTTTTTTCATGTAGACTAAGCCAAAAAAGCTTAGGTTTTTTTTTTTTACCTCAGCTCATTTCTTTATTTTAGATACCATAGGATAAGTACAGGCTAATAGAGCTCACAGAAATTCATCAGGATTTACCCCAGAGTACAGGACAGCATCTGGCCCGCTGATCTTATTTTCTTGCTTTTTATGTGCAACACACAATAGCATTTCAAACACTGACACATCGTCTTTATGTAAAGGGAACTGTAATTCATCAAACCTGGAACCTTTTTATGTGTAGACTTCACTTTGCATTCAGAAGTCAAGTGCAAATTATTTTTCCTTGTAGTGTGGCATTCTCAAAGGTTAAAGGCACAGGGATGGAGTTTGTGATTATTTCTGAGCTGACTCCAGGATGACTGAGCCACTGAGCTCAGCTGAAAAGGCAGAAGTTTCACCTTCTGTGGCAAACCAGTTCTGTTCACCAGGGGTTTTTGTTTCTGGGGGTCATCGTTGCTTTTTAGCACTGAAAAAAAAGCCAGGTTACTTATTTAAAATACTGCCTCTGAGAAAATGAATTAGATTTCATTTTTCAGAGATGATGTGTCCCTCCTGTCTCCCAAACCTATTAGTTTGTAGTGATCCTATTACTGTAGATGTTGTCCAGT
This sequence comes from Fulmarus glacialis, assembly GCF_000690835.1. NCBI lineage: Eukaryota > Metazoa > Chordata > Aves > Procellariiformes > Procellariidae > Fulmarus > Fulmarus glacialis. The sequence continues at coordinate 12,012 of NW_009194460.1, read as the reverse complement.
TTCCAAGTAATACATACTATCTATCTGTTTTTTGCCCACGCATCTTTTTTCTACACCCTAAAGAAGAAATAAAATGGGAAGTTTTATAATTCTTTAAAATGAAGCAACGGGCTGAGCTGTTAGTGAAAATCTGACTAAACTCAATTTGTTCTGGCAGGAGTAAGTGCTTAGAGTCCCATTTAAATAAAGTGCTGACTTTTTTAAAAATCCGATTTTCTCACAATTAACATACCTATTGAGAAAAAAAGCCAAGCTGCCAAGTGGGTGTTGTGACTGGTGCTGAGCATGGAAAACCCATGGTCATTTTTCTCTGTTGAGAGAAACTCCATCATTTAGGTCTAGGCTTTAAGAAGGCTCTGTCATATCCCATACCAATGTCCCTCTAGCAGGCATGGAAAGGGTGGGACCATGCTTACAATTTAGGACCATTCCTAATGAGCGCTTCCAATTGATTTAATTGTGAGGGATTCTTGCTTTTTTTGCTTTGTTTTTTTGCATAACGCCTGCCACATCAAAGTTTTGGTCTGTGCTTGGTGCTCCTACCTGTTACAGTGACAGAAGTAATGTAATAATTTAGAGCAAACACAAGGAACTTGGTGGTTGTTCTCTGAGAAGATGTTTCCAGCAGCTCACGTGGGTAGCAGGTGCCCTGGGGCATCTTGTAGCAGTGCATGGCTCGATACTTCAGCCCAGGATGCCCTTGAGACAAAAAACCTGGAGCAACGCTGGTTGTGACCGCTTGCGCTTTATGCCTTCCTCTGTCCCAGTGAGCTGGTTGAAGATGGGATTTACAGTCTTACTGATGTCCCCAGGTCTACTCTTGCGGTGGACAGAAAAACTAACTTCTGCTAATTAACTGCTGTAGTGGCTGAGGTGGCATTCCAACTGGGTCGTTGCTCAGTAGCTCTCAGAGCTGTGCCGGTGCTCCGTGACACAGAAACTATCCTGTCTTCTGCCAGTCCTCCTCTCTCCTCTCTAAAGCCTGGAGACTTTGCAGCCACTGGACCAAGTGTTCTTCCT
>NW_009194460.1:0-10976 GCF_000690835.1 Fulmarus glacialis | reverse complement strand
CCTACGAAAATGCGTACATTTTTTTCCCAGACTTTCCCTTTAAGTAGTGTTTTTCTGTGAAAGAGAAGAGAAACGAGAGCTATAATGAATCTTGCACTTGGTAATAGATGTTTCCTGCATTTCCCAGACAGCTACAACCGCTACAGGCTCTCTAGAAATGCACAGATTAATACCTCTGGGCCCACGCCTGAAACAAGTATATAGAAAGTGCCTAGCAATAATGCTCTAGACTTGATTGTGGAAGAGTTTGTTTTTAACTGTATTATTTCTTATGCAAAGACTGAAACATCCAAAGCTATTATTTCAGGAAAGTAAGCTGCAAATTTATTACAAAATGTCACTTCATGCTAAACAGTATGTTTTCCTTCTGTGCAGAACATTTATTCTAATGGGTACAAATATTATACCAAAACCAAGCATTAACCAAGATTTTTATCGATACTGTGACATTCAGCCAGCGTTCTTTCTCCTGACCTGTTCATACCTCTGACAGAAAAGTTTGCTGCAGGTCAAATGCTGCCAATCAAATTTTCAACCAAGAAAAAAAATACAGTAAGTTGTCAATAAAGGTTTTGAGCCAACAAACTGGGGTGCGCAATCAAGTCTGTGCAAGCAAGGAGAACCCCATTGGCCTTGACAGAGCAAGAAGTGTAGGCGAAGCTGTTGCCCCCGTGAATCCACATGCAAAATCGGGGAAGGAGATTAGACACTGGGGACATTTATTTCAGTCGTCAGTATGAAGAGTTTGCTGAATTACAGTTTGGTCTCTATCTTTTCACTTACTTTTTTCCTAATTCCTCTTCCAATGAATTTCGCTTTTCAAGGGACTGCATCCCAGCCATGGGTATGAAGTTCTCTGTTCAAAATATTGAAGTTACAAAAGGTTGGTTTGTCTGAATTTTCATCTGCAGTAGCTGAACATCAGAAAACTAGAATGCAGAAAGTAGAAATAGTTGGTAATTGGGAGTCAGGGAGAGGAAACAAAGGGCCATGTGACCTTACCTGGCTGCTCACAGAGCTCAAGCAGCAAAATATACAGATTTGCAAAGAAATTTAAGAAGTCCAACCCCACTCAGTGTAAATAATTCACATGAACACATCATTCAGCATGCTTATGAAATCAGTTCATCCAACAATTTTGATTAACCAATTTGTTTTAGAAATCGTAATCCATTTATGATTCAAGAAAGGGCTAAATTCCTTAAAATAAAATAAATTGTTCATAGGAAATCATTTGACCAGTTCTAGCAAGAGGAAACCAGGTTAAGGCCCTTCACATAGTATTCTGCCGCCTGAAAACCCATAACAGAAATGTGTTTTTCATCTTCTTAATGTAATTTAATAAGGAACTTTTCATCATTAAGTATTGTAATTCCATGTACTTTATGATGCCATTACATATATTTACGCAAATTAAGTTATTTGATATAACTGCATTATTGTTCAGGATGCATTTTTAAAATGGGCAAAATAGAAAGCAACAATGCTAAAATGACATTACAAAATGTTAAAGCAAAATTCCAATGTAATGTAACTGTTGTTCAATCACTATATGAGAGTATAAAAGAGAATAAATCAATTTAAAAAATTAAGGCTAATCTCTGCTCTTGGCTTTCACTGATGTTAATCAAAAATAATGGCACTGAAGCCACCATCTTGGAAGTCTAATAATACATTGCAGGGTTGAAAAAACGGAATTCTGTTTAAATGACAGAAGAAGAAAGCTGGGACTTCTGAAATAGCTTTGCATAAATGCCACTGTATGTTTTTCTTCTTTAAATTGTCTAATATGAAAACCAGTAATTTATTTACAAAATAAATGATAGTAGACCTTACCTAATAGGTTTTGAGTTTGTCTTTGGACATACATTCATGCTGCAGTGGGGTTGTGGCAGTCCTGCGCTGCATTACCAAACTGGTGGTTTCCACTGGACCTCCCAGGGGTAAAAAAAGAAGCAAATGCTTTTAAAATCAAGTTTTGATCATTTCTGTCAGCCAAGATTGCAAAAATATTTGGGATTGCATGAAATGCGTATGATTTCATAGGGATTCAGACAGCGTACGCTTGCTGCAATAAGCTGCTTGAAATTTGTATAGGGATGGTGGCAAAACTGAGAGATCTCAAATTTGCACTTGTCCAGATTTTGCCAATTGCTTGGGCCAGATGAAAACCTCCTTGCACTGGAGGCGATAAAGTTATTTTCTTTCAAAATCTTGTAAAATCCTACCAAACCAAAAATCATAAGCTATGGATTAAACTGGCAGTACTGAAGCACAGTAAGTGAGGGTAACGTTTTTATCTCCTGTTGTACTCGGGTGAGGCTGAGTCAACCATGAACACCAGTGGTTGTGTTGCAGCATCTACTTGAGTTTTTATGTGTGAACTTCTAGAAATATGTGATCTGCGGACATGTTCCAATCCTGTGGGAATATATTAGTCTCCATTTGTCCAAGATTTTTTGTAGTCATAAAAGCTTGTTAAATGTAGAATCAGTCCATCTGCTTCGTGGGGTCTGCCATCCTTATGAAGGGTATCTCTGCAGTGCTGCCGAGTACATTGATCTTATGCTACAGCTGCACAAATGGTTTGACTTTAGCATCAGCTCACAGTGCAGCCAGTGACAAAGCTGGTACGGACACTAGAAAGGGCAGATTTAAAGTTGTGCTTCCATATGTTTGGAAAAAAATTTCTTACTCTTTATTACTATGTAATGATGATTATTAAAATTAATGTAGGCACGTGGGTTCTAACTGTGCTAAGTAGTGGTTGAGGTTCCTAACACCAAACTTACATTTTGAAATTATTAGGCATGGGATTTTCAAGGAAGGTGATAGTAAGCTGCTCTCAGTAATTTTGCGAGTTTTGGAGCGCCGATATGCTTTTGGCTCTTGTGAGCCCTAGCCTTGAGTCTCAACGGTGTTGAGTATGTAACAAACATCCCCGTTTTAATTTAAAATGTGTTACCTATCCCTTTGGAATTTGGTTTGGGTTGGGGTGGCCAGGAGTGTTTTCTGTCAAAGCTTTTCCAAAAACAACAAAAAAAATTTCCACAAAGTGGCAACCTCCCACAGGAAAATAAAAATTTCAAGGCTAGCAGTCAAATGTTTCCTTCACGCGGGCCGATTTACTTTCTTGAGAGGCCAAAATGGTGCGTTTTGGGAATGTATGGAAGGACTTCTTCACAGTGGCACTGCGTCCTGGGGGAAACAGGGAGCATCCACGTTGTGGAGCTTCGCTGCAGTCCACGTCGCAACGGCTGCGTGTTCCCCTTCCCGCTGGGCTTGCTGCGCGGGAAGGAGACATGGAAGGAGGGAGGAGAATGCAGAAGGTTTCTGCGGAGCAAGTTGTAACCGCCTGTCTCGGCATCTCACAGGTTCAAAGGACCATCGCAAAACAGATTCAGATGGTAAAGCAGATTGGAAAAGGTCGCTATGGAGAAGTCTGGATGGGAAAGTGGCGTGGCGAAAAGGTAGCCGTGAAAGTGTTTTTTACCACGGAGGAGGCCAGCTGGTTCAGAGAAACAGAAATCTACCAGACTGTCCTGATGAGGCATGAAAATATTCTTGGTGAGTGAAATTAAAGAGAATTATTTGCTAGTGTACAGATTTCTTAAGTTTAATAATTTTGTATTTGCTGCTGTCTGATGCCCTTTCCTATGTGCTTTGTTACCTGCTGTGCTCTGCGATTAGCCATCCAGCACTTTTCAAAAGAAAGATATTTCAAGGATTACTGAAGCATAAATAAGAGTTAAAAAAGAACGGGGTTTAGGGGCTGTTATTCCAAACACCATACGTCTGTTTCTGCCACCTTTATTTCCATATCTGGGCTTTCTGAAAATGTGTTAAAGGCTAGAGGTGAGGCATAGTTGCATGAAAGTAAGATGAAAGAAATTAGATATGTTATTTAAATAAAACTATTGAAGTGGCTGACAGTCCAGAGTTCTGAGCAGTCAAAAAAAGCCCTGAGAAGTATTAATTTGAAAATCTTCTCTTTTTTGCAGGATTCATTGCCGCAGACATTAAAGGTACAGGATCTTGGACCCAGCTGTATCTCATCACCGACTACCATGAGAATGGCTCACTTTATGATTATCTAAAATCTACTACCTTGGACACAAAAGCCATGCTAAAACTGGCTTACTCCTCCGTCAGTGGCTTGTGCCACCTGCACACTGAGATCTTCAGTACTCAGGGCAAACCCGCTATTGCTCACCGTGACCTAAAAAGTAAGAATATCCTGGTGAAAAAGAACGGCACCTGCTGTATAGCAGATTTGGGCTTGGCGGTTAAATTTATCAGGTGAGTAGAAGTGAGGAGGGTGAGGGAAAGTTGGTAAATCAGACGCCAACGTTGGTTTAGTTGTTGATTGACAACGTGTGAGCACCTGCAGTGTACGTGCATACCTTTCACGCTATGCTCATCTGTATGTGAGGTGGGGCTACCTGTGTAGATGAGGATGTCGCATAAACACATAATGCAGGTGTATAAATAGTTGCTTTTTAATTATTGAGCACATTAGTTGCATTTGCTTAAAGGTTCGGTTTTCATCACTTCACCCTCAATAGCAACCTGATATTGCTACCACACGCTAAAAGGTTGAAGTCATGTCAGTAAACTTGTCACTGAAGCTTTCAGCTTGTCTGATCCCAAAATAATTCACTCACAACTTATATAGAATAATACCAATCATTGCACAAGTTACTAATTGGGATTTATTGAAAAGCACCCCATTTGGGTTGCCTTTTGTTTCATTTCCTACAAATCAAATTGCTGAAGTACAGATTTGATTTTTTAAATGGCTTTTAAATTTGATTTAAAAAAAATGGTTGTGTGTTTGAACAACTTAGAAAGAGCAGACAAGTAGGACTTATGCACTCCTGGGATTCGTAAAGGAGTCACCGCTGTCTGACAGCTCCGTTCAGAAGGAGCTTGAGCTCTCGGCACTGGTCCTGGTGGCGGAGACATGTGTTATGAAGTCTCTGTTTTTTCTGCGCACAGAAATGTGGCCATAGACTGAAGGTTTCTGTTTCAGAGGTCAGCTTTGAAACCATGGGCTCCCTGAAGTATCAAAAAAAAAATTTTAAGAATTCTGTACAAATCTTGAACTGAAATTATTCAGAGTGTAAGGAAAGGCAGTTTTTATGTGCTCTTCTCACCATTCACTTATCTACCAGGTTTCTTGGTGAGGCTTTTCCTTTATGAACCTGACCTTTCTTTAGGAGATGAGAAAGGAATATTTTTACTTTGAGGAACAGGGGCCTAGAAAACAATTTGGAAATACCCTATTTGCTGTAAAAGTTTCAGGGAAGAAATTCACCCTTTGCAGGTATACCTTGCCTGACAAGTACAGAGCAGCACACTGCTTGGATATGAACCAAGAAGAACTAGGAACTACCAAGTGTTGCTATAAAAGAAGGTGAAATATGTATTTGTCATAGTCCAAATGGAATTTACGTTACATACTCAGCTTGTTTTCGTACTGAATCCTTCCTTAGGCAGCATTTCTCAGGCAATGACCAGGAACAGAAAAAAGTAGTTGAAAGGGGTGTGCTCTGCTGAAGCTAACGAATTTAGTAAAGTTCTCTGCATTTCTCATTTTATTCGAAATATTGCAAGACGGTGCAGGTCACTAGATTTATGTTACATTCTTGGAGGTATACAGAAATGCCACCAGCATATGTATGATTTAATGACTGTGTAGGTGACTGGTTGTACCTCAGGCTCGGCTTTTTTTGTCCTTTTCATAACTGTAGGTGAAGAAATTTACAGAAGAAATTGTATAATTATTCTGTGAGATTTTGTTGTATCCGTCACACTTAAAATGTTTACATTTTGAAGGTGGGCAAAGGGAAACAGACCTTTCTAAGCAAACCACAGTATATGCTGTATATTAAACTTTGAAAAACATTAAAACTGATACAGCTGAATTTGAGTTAGTAAGAAAAAAAAAAAATCCAGTCACATAATTAATGGGAATTTGCTTCCTGTTAGATATGCATTGTCTCTTCTGGTCAATGTGTGAGACATGACACATTTGGTTAGATTTTTTTACACCTTTACGTCTGTGTGTTTACACATCTTGATGTGTAAAGGTTGGGAAAGATCGAACATAATGCATGCACAAAAAATAGTTAGACTCGTCTTCCTTGCAGATCTGATTTGCTACAGCTAAGTGAATCTGCCCCACCTATTTGGTGTCCTCCATTAATTGCTAAGACTAAAGCATTAGGGGATGGAGTATGTTAAGAAAACAGCATTTAATGAAGATTTGATAGTTATCACCAGCCTTAGAGCTCAGGCTAATACTAATGAAATCTCACAAATGTTACAGCATCCCTGTTGAGTCTTATCTCCATTGTCGTTCTGCATTTGAATGCTTAACGTAGCCTCAGGCGGGTCAGCCTTTTAAGGAGGGTTGCCTTCACACTAAGAGGCTTGCCTTGTAAGAATTGTTCCATTAAGATTATGCATCACTTTTGACTTTGTTTGAGAGTGGATGTGGTGTGAATTTACTACTTCTCCCATCTAAATTGCTTTCTTTTCAAACCACTTTATTGCATGTTTGATGTCCTTTTTTTCCCCCTTCTTTTTCTTTTAGTGACACAAACGAGGTAGACATACCTCCAAATACCCGTGTAGGAACAAAACGCTATATGCCTCCTGAAGTGCTGGATGAAAGCTTGAATAGAAATCACTTCCAGTCATACATCATGGCTGATATGTACAGTTTTGGACTCATCCTTTGGGAGATAGCAAGGAGATGTGTTTCAGGAGGTAAAGAGCTGGGAGATTGCTTTTAATTGTGTCAGTGAACCCCATTTATAACCCAAATCTTCCATTACATCCTTTTCTCTGGGTAATTTTTACTGTAATAAACAAATGTGGATAAACCATACAGGTAACTCTCCTAATATCTGCTCTCTTGTTGAAACTCATTTTAAAGCATCAGTCAGTGCTATTTCAACAGCAAAGATTTAGACTGTATTTTAATGGCTCGTTTGAAGGCAGCGGATGCCTGCACTGAAGAAGGAATATGGAACTCATCTGGGGGCCTTTTCCAATGGCAACACATTTTTGCTGGACTGAGGGTATTCAGCTATTTTAGCAGAAAGAAAATAGTGATTTCTTTGTTTTGTTAGAGTTAAATAGAAGGAGGAGGACAAACAATTTGGGGGTATGCTGTGCCACTATTTAAAATAAATAATCTATTTACAAGACAAGTAGAAAAAAACAGAGGGAAATGGCCCTTATTACATTGTTGTCATACCAGTGATGTGCCTCATTTCCTTCTGATACCAGGCATTCAAGCATGAGGAGAGCAAAGATAAAGCAATGCAGCCAGCTGCAGGCTCGGGGCATAGATCCATCCTTGTACGCGTAGGCTGTGTGCGCATTCTGCACGTAGAGCTCAGTGTAGTGCAGAAATGATGGGTGTTATTACCTCTATTTTGCCACTGAGGAAAGTTAAATGCAGAGAAATGACTTGGCAGTGGTTACATGCCAGATTGGTGGCAGATAAGAGTAGAGCATGGCTCTTTCGGGTCTACGCTACCTTCACCAGACTTTATGGGTCTTTAAAGCCTGCAGTATTGTGCTGAATGCTCGCGCCACGCTTACCCTGGAGGGGCTGAATTTCACTGATGAGCAACGTGATCCCTGTGTTTACAAACTGGTAAAGTGTATTGCAATGATGCGATGTAAATTCTGTAACGTTGTTGTCATCGTTGCTGTGCACAAAGAAAGGTACCTTGCCATGTTCTGAAAAGGCACAGAAATGCCCTTTAATATATACCAGGTCCACTGATAAGGCGGAGACCTAATTCAAAGTTAATTCTCTGCCAAATTACTCTGATACGGGCCCTATGCTAACAGTTCTTTCTGTGGTAACTTACTGGAGATTGCTGGACTGGACAGCAGTGGTAGAAACTGTCTCACTTGGCAAGTAGCAACGCTTTTGGATGAAGGTACTTGGCCAGTCTTTTCACGGCAATGGTTATGTCGGAGCTTGACTGTGGAATAAACTTCTAGGGCAGGGAAGTCCTTTTAAGGAGAAGTACATCTAATTGTTAAACAGATGGTCCATCTGTTATAAAATGAGAGGGGAAGGGGGTGGTGGAAAGTGTCTTCTGCAAGTGACAAGCAACTAATTGCTTCTTTCAGGAATAGTTGAGGAATACCAGCTTCCGTACCACGACCTTGTGCCCAGTGACCCCTCGTACGAGGACATGCGGGAGATTGTGTGCATCAAGAGACTACGCCCTTCGTTTCCCAACAGATGGAGCAGTGATGAGGTATCGTCCCTCTTAAAATGCAGCCTGTGTTTTCAATCAGAGCGAGTGAGTGAGGTTGACCCAATTCTGCATCACAGTGAGGAGCTTTACCACTGGTGCCAGCACCATCATGGTGTAACAGGGCTCAGGAAGGAGTGCAAGCTTCTCAGATAGCCCCACCGAAGGTTTCAGAGCCCCAGGGGCCATAGGCTACAATATTTGCAAGCGGGTTCCTCGTATGCTGTCTACCAGATCCCACAACGATAGCAGGCTGTGCTCAGACCTTCTTAGTCTCTGCTGTCCTCTTACACTCGTTTTGCTTTCTGCTCCCGGCGTTAATAGCATTAAATCAGTGGCTAGCCAAAAATTTTGAAAGAGAAATTATTTTGTAGTGTATAGTGCAGTGGCAGCATGCTTGGTGTACTGGCAGCTACTTCAGCGTGTACTGATGTATGGGCTGCAATTCCAACCTTTTTCCTTTTGTTTTTTTTAACGAAGGAAATATCTCCTGTCTCTTTGAAATGAAATGAGCATACAGCTTTTCTGTGATCACAGGTGTGTAGGCTTGGAAACACGATTTTACCGTGATTTTAGGCTAACATGAGCACAAGATATTAACTTGCACTCATACGGTATTGATATGCAATAGTACTGACCACAGTAGCTGGGCTGCACCGAGGAGCACCGATGGTTCCATCCCTTTACATCTTACAGAAAACAGTGCTCATGTACGTCTTTGCATTTTAGCAAAGAGGGCTACAGATGTGGCCTCTCAGAGGAGATGCAGGATCCAGAAAATGCTTTCCAGAATAAAACGAGGAGGTAAGAGGGCTGGGGGAGAATCTAAACTCTCCCTGCTGAGCATCTGTAATGAAGCAAAGTTGTGCTCGTGGGATCGGAGACAAACAGTTGGGGTACCACAGGCAAACCTGCCGACTGCTTTTGAGATGCTATGGAGGAGGGGTCATTAATCATGTTAATTGGTACAGTTTAATGCTGTAAAGTTTTCTATAGTCACAGAAGACAGCTGCCATTTGGGAATAGCAGCGTGTAGATGAATATTCTGCAGGTAGATGAAAGATTTAGGTGGCGTGAGATGTAGGCAATTTGGGAATGTGAGGGGAAAAATAAAACAACCTCCCTGGGAGACTCGAGGACTTGTGCAACAGCCAGTGTGGGAAGGGCTAACCCAGACTCACCTGCCTCATCCTCGCCCTAGCCAAATTCCTCTGAGCCTTCAGACCGGGAGTGGAAACACTGGAGGAAGCGGTTAGTATCGATCCTGGGAAGGGCTTTTGTGTGGTGGCACGCAGTGTGCGTTTGGTCTGCTACCACACGTATCGAGGATTGGGGAGGCTCGTTGAAATAACTGTTCTTGATTAATTGGTTAGCATCATCGGTAATCCCACTTCAGGCATTCTAGCGGTGAGAGGCAAGCTTGTTAGTGCATAAAACCTTGTGTATCACCAGAACGCATTTATAAAAATCTGCTTTAATCTGAAATGTAGTAGGCTGGTCTGGGCACTGCTGGTGGTGTTTACGCTTAATGCCTTTCAGGGTCTGCACTGCTTCTGGGCCAGGAGCCTCATGGAAAACTTCTCTTTTCCTATTGTAGCAAGCACAAATCTTCAGGCAGTGTAAATCCATAGGCTGACGGGGTCATCACCCAGCTGCGGTGGCTTACGTGGCACTTTATGTTTGGAAGAAGGTGGTAGACACAGAGCAGGGATGTATGCTCCTTTTCCAGGATGGCAAAGGCAATGCTGAGATGCTGTCAGCAAGAGAGTTGTTGCTGGGAGCCAGAGGAGGGCCTGGCTATGTTTCGGAAGCGAGCAGGGCAGAGCCGAGCCGGGTGCTCACAGGCGGCTTCCCGGCGGGGGCGGCTGGGCAGGAGCCGTGGGTGCGTGCTCGCCCTGGGCTGTGCCCCAGGGGCCGGTCGCTGGCTGAGGAAAACAAATTCCACTGAATCTGTACAGCAATGGGCTCGCTGTACAGAGCCACGCTTGTGCGGGTCAGGCTACGCGGCTTTGGGGAAGGGGAAATAAGAAAAGTGCTTTTGTGGAGCGTGTGACTATAACTTGTCATAAATTATAAGAGTAATTGCCATGTTTGGAGTAGTCTCCTTAATATACAGAAAACCAAAGCTCTTGAAAAGCGATACTAGCCAGCACGTTGTCTTTTTTTTGGCTGCCCTTAGAAAAGACCTTTTCCCTTCAGTTTTTCAGCATTGCCACCACCTGCAGTCTCCTCTTCCACTGACCCAGGTGGGACTTTCTCTCCCGTTTCTCTCTGCAGTGCCTACGGCAGATGGGGAAGCTGATGATGGAGTGCTGGGCTCACAACCCCGCCTCCCGGCTCACAGCCCTGCGGGTCAAGAAAACACTTGCCAAAATGTCAGAGTCGCAGGACATTAAACTCTGACTCGGCCAGAGGCTCCTGAAGGCCCATGGAAATGGACTTTCTCGTGCGGGCAGAAGTCCCAAAGAGTTGCCGAAAGTCTTCGCTAATAAGTACCTTGAATGCAGTCATGCTTAAGAGCAGCTGTAAGTTTGTTTGACGGCTTTTGAGGAGACTATCCTTTGCAAAAATCAGCTGGATTTCGACATATGTGATTGGAAGAGGCTTGTCTGTCCTTGTTTACACGGGGAAATACAGTTTTAGTAACTGGTTTAAGATTATGCATGTTGCTTTCCGTGAAAGCCACTT
>NW_009194459.1:3399-48564 GCF_000690835.1 Fulmarus glacialis | reverse complement strand
CGAATCCGCTTTTCGGACAACAATAATACATGGTGAGGACCTTGACTTGCCAGTAATTTTTACAATTTTTACTCAATAAGCTCCAGGGAAAACCTGAAGGTATCTGATAGTCCCTCAGGACAAATTCTTTAATACTGCGTAAAGGAGACATGGTAAGGATGGAGACACTTTTTTTTTTTCTTCCCCCTCCCCCCCTATATTCTAGGGATCTGTTTTGTCTTGAACAGTTTAAAAAAAAGTTTGAAAGCTATATTAATAATTTGGACCTAGATTCTGAAAAAATCCCTTGATGAAACAAAACCCTCTTTCTCTCAATAGCTCACTGTTTGAAATACTTTTCTGGCTGAAAACAACAATACCATAAAAACCTCACTAAGAATAGGAAGTTGCTGCAGGAATGAAACTCCCTTTCTGGCTAACAGGGCTATGTTTTCCTATGCAAATGCAGCAAAGCCCAGAAATTAGCAATGACTGCTAAATTAACACACTTGAAGAGCTTGGCTGGTTCTAATAGGCAGTCAAATGGTCTTGTTACATTGTAATGGTGCCAAGCTAATTGAAGTGATTACTGTTGCTCATGAGCAGCCCTTTTGAAGTAGAAGTCTTTTAAATTATCCATAGACGTTAAATGTCAGACACTATTGTGTAATTATACTTTGTAAACGCTGAATGTCATAAGGCATCACAGGTAATTGAGGTTTACAGAGAAGAGCTTTATCTAAACCTAATTGGGCATCAACTCTTTGTCACTATTTCTAAACCTAATTGGGCATCAAATTTTTGTGCCAGGGGACACTCCAACACCTCATCGCAGCCCTCCCCTCATCACTGTCAGCAGGGAAACACATATCACAGCAAATCTGACCCTCCAAACCCAGGACCTCTCGCAGTCCAACCTGTGCAGCCCGTCACTCCGAGAAATGGAAATTTTAGCAGGGAACCAGGCCTCTGCATTTCACAGGTGTGGGGCATCAGCAGCTAACAGTCATGTCCCAGTTCACCTGCATCCTGGCTTCAGTTGTCACACCACCAAACCACTGTGGTAGTCAATGGAAGCTTTGAAATGCAAGAAGAGCTTGGCTTAGCAAATATGTATTTCTTTTTAATTTCTTTTTTCACTTACATATTTTTTTTTTTTTAATTATTATTTCCTAGTATTGGCATTCCTAGGAGATGTTACAATCCACAGCACAGAATTCTGCTTTCCAGCTGAACCTTTGGCTTTTGCTTCTGTTGTTTTACTAGTAGGCAGCTGTTAAGCTCCATGAGGCTTTCTTCCAGGTAGAGAGTTGCCCACAGAAGTGTCCTGCTAGGATCATTCATATACAGTGATTGATTGCATTGGTATGTCTGATTTTTGCATCTGGCTCCTTGATTTTGATTTTTTTTTCTCCCCCCTCCCCCTCCCCCCTAAAAATCCAAGAATGGCAGTTAATCAGTCTTTACCCTCAGTCCTTGGTGCAAATCTCCAAAAGCATTCTGTTTTGCACACTTGAGTCCCCTAGCCTTATTTATACAGAGTCTAATCCAAAGTTTACTGAGGTCATCAAGTGCTTTGCCTCTGACAGTTGGTTTGGAAGCCCATTAAATCAATCCATGAAAGCCAACGGTTTGATCATCATAAGATGCAGAAGTGTGTCACAGTCTGTTTTGCATGTTTTCATCAGGTGCTAGTGGGTAGAGAACGTTGAAAGAACTCATTACAGGTAAAGAACTTACATCTGCTTTTTATTAGTTAATTTTAGTAGCATCTTGTGACTGGGGGGGAAATTCATGGACTTATGGGATGAAACTCACTGTGTGAATGTGCATTTCAGGGAAAAAGGTGCAGAGATGTTCTGAGATGAAAAATTTGATCTGAGAATCTCAATCTATTTGCAAAGGAAGAGTTCTCACTGGTTACTCTAAATATTTGCACTGTTGTTTTGGCATATTATTATTTATTCAGAAAACCCTGAATACTTATCAGACAGAGGATAAAATAGAAACTGTTCACCCACTTGGGAAAAAGGTATTTATACTGTAACTTTTTTTGCTTCAGCAACTCGGAGCCTTTTTTACATCATCTCCCAGCTTTCCCAGTCTGTGCACAGCCTGAAGGGCAACTCATTTTCTGATGGAAGGAGAAAAAGAAAGAACATTAATCTGACCAGTTTTAAAATGAAGCACAGGCAGTTCTTTTGTTTATACTGCATCAAATATTTGAGATGTGTAGGTGGACTTACAAAATTAACTATTGTGGGAATAGGCCCCTTGGTTCTAAGAATTTTTTTTCCTCTCTTTTTTTTGGTGGTGTTGTTTTTGAGGTCATATAATTGGTTTCTTTTAGCTTTACTATACATTTGCATTTTAGAAAGATAAAAGAATACCAATTTCACTTCTGGACAAATGCACTGCATTAAATTGTCCTATAGAATGTGGTCAAAATGGAAAATAATAAAAGGAAACACTGTGAAGTGTATCAAGTACATATCCAGTTATATTTGAGATCTGTCACTTTGATGTTTGATTTAGTTGTGTCGTCTAGGTGTTTGATAGCCTCAGACTTCCTCTCTCTCATATAGAATCATATACATGTCCTTTCCTGGGATATGCTGAAGACTGTTGTCAAAAAGGTGTTTCATTCTCAGCCGTCTGCGGGAGTCCCAACATGACCGCTAAAATATCAGGAAACGAAATTAAACCTGACGGCTGTGCTGTCCCCAAAGGGCAGAGAACCTGATTTCACTGAAGGCAGAACACACTAATCCACAGCATTAGCAACTTGCCAAGGCTGTCTAAGTCAGTGCTTGTCTTTGTCAGGAGTGGGAAGAAGGAGGGATGTACAAGGAGCTGGTGGGTAGGACAGGTTTGAGCAGAAGGAAATTGGTGCTAACCAAAGAGAGTAGCAACAATCTACATTTGGCAGAGACCGAAAATAAATGACAGAACAGAAAGAAGACGGGGAAAAAAGAGAGAGAATAAAAAATACTCATTTTTTGATTTGGGGATTTAACTCCCTTTCAAGATTTTAAATTTAAACAAAGTTAAAAATTGTACGATGATGTATTTCTTGAGGTCTTAAGTACTGGAAAATGTCAGAGATTTTACTGCATATTTTTTAACAAGTTAACATAGTCTGTGTTTATTGTGGGGAAACAAACATGAAAAAAT
This sequence comes from Fulmarus glacialis, assembly GCF_000690835.1. Classification (NCBI taxonomy): domain Eukaryota; kingdom Metazoa; phylum Chordata; class Aves; order Procellariiformes; family Procellariidae; genus Fulmarus; species Fulmarus glacialis. The sequence goes on along the minus strand of NW_009194459.1, from coordinate 45,411 downwards.
ATATATTCTAGTGAACAATCTTGTTAAAGCATAAAAGTATATTTCCCTGAATAAGGCTGAATATCTTAAAATGTTGATTTTGAACAGATAGCCTTCCACCGCCAACAGATTCAATAATAGCAGGGTTGTCATTTGATACATAGCCAATATGTCCAACACTTTCTGCTGTTAATCTGGAAAGGCTTGGCCCCTTCCAGCAATGCTGCATCTACAAGGGATAGATGTGGAGCACTGTAGTTTTTGCAAAGTGTAAAAAGGCACCACTGTTTTCTAGCTACTCAAGTTAATGCATCAACAGAATTATGGTAGATGACTTGTACCATGATCTTGCCTGATTTTCTTTTCTTTCTACTGTTTTGACTGTTTCTTTCATGTTCTTAGTTCCATTTTTTTTCCCTAGTATTTTGTACTTTTTCCTAATGAGTGCAACTTGCATCTTCAGTATTAAATATCCAGTGCTAGTTACCGTATGGTCTTGACAGGGTGGTTCACCCATGCTTTAATGTCCAGTCGATACTCCTATTGCTTGTAAAAATATTTGCAGCCAACAAAGTTAATATAAACGTTATAGAAATATGAGTATACCATTTATTCTTGAAATAAAATATTTTACCTTCTGGTCCCCATCTAACGTCTCCTCTTCATCCCTCGCTCTCCTTCCCACTGTGCCTCATTCACTGTTTCTCAGGAGTGATCTGAATGGGCCCCACACTCTTATTCTCATCACTAAATTTTTAAGATGAACTAGGAAGAAGCTACCCCTACCCATTAATTGAAGAGAAAGCGTCCAGAAGCTGTGGGTAAGAGGAAAGCAAAAGGACCCTAAAATGCAGCTAACTCTTCTGTATCAGACTGTGACCATCAGAGTGAATAGCCATACTGGAGCAGACTGGGACATGCTGGCAGCAGTATTGTGCAAGAAAAATGTTTGTGTCAACCAGTATTGAGCAAAACAGTGCCGGGACTTGCTGATTCCCCCCAGAAGTGTTTTCACCTAACACTGAGTCCTACAAGAGCTACATGTACTACTCAGTCAGGCTCTGTAGTAGGGCAGTGATCAAGAAGAATTAGTGTTCGTGGGCTGCTTTGCTTTTTGTGCTGGTGGGTTGTCCTGGTTCCGGCTGGGACAGAGTTAACTTTCTCCCCAGTAGCTTGGGGGGTGTGCTGTGTTTTGGGTTTGGTATGAGAGGAGCGTTGATGGCCCATTGATGACTTGGCTGTTGCTGGGTGATGCTCGCACGGGGCGGGGGGAGCACAGCCGGGGTGGTGGACCCAGCTGGCCAATGGGGTATTCTATACCATGTGACATCATGCTCAGTATAAAAACCAGGTGTGTGGGGGGGCTCGCCCCCCCCCGTTCGTGACACGCGGTCGGTGGTCGGTGAGCAGTTGCATTGTGCATCGCCTGCTTTGTATATCCTGTTATTGTTGTTGTCCTCACTGTTACTATTACTGTTCTATTTTGTTTTATTTCAATTATTAAACTGTTTTCTCTCAACCCGGGAGTTTTCCTACTTGTGCTCTCCCGATTCTCTCCCCCATCCCACTGGAGGGGGGGTGAGTGAGCGGCTGCATGGGGTTAAACCGCGACATGGGTGTAATGCTATAGGTGTGGTAGTCTGTGTATATTTTCCCCTTTTCCCCCACCGATGTGTAATTCTGCAGAGACAACCTGGAACTTGTGCTTTTTTATTTTGCCTTTATAATTTGCTGTTTTATTTGCATTCAATTATTTGTTTTTATTTTATTTACTATTTTATAATGGAATTTTTTTAGAGAGATGAATATTTCATAAATGAATTATGTTTAAATGTTTAAAAATGTTTGGTTTGTTCTTTCAGTAAACAATTTTATCAGCACAATAACACCATCCAGAGCATGTGTTTGGTGGACAGTACACACACACCTAAGCTCTGTTATCACAAAGGCTCCCAGCTATTTTCACAGGGCAGACAACAGTTCCCTGGGTCAGGCTGACCTCTTCCGTAAGAGTTATTTAGGCTTCATACGGTGCAGTCAGACACTGACCTTGCACTGTTCCTTTGCAAACAGCATCACATCATTGCCTGCAGAATGAATACTAGAAATCTCTTTTTTGTTTTCTTAACCGTTTTACCAGTGACACCTTTTTCTTGTCCTCTCCCTTTTGTGAAGCATCCGTGACACCTGTGAAGTGAAGCAATGCTGGCTTGTCTTTTGGACTTCCAGATGCTTTTACGGATTTGGATGCTTTTGTTACCAGGTAGTTGGGCCATTTCTGAGGCTCTTGGAGGCAAAGGATGGTGTCATACCCCAGAAGTGAGTCTGGCTTTGCTTAGGCTATGTTGCAGTTCAGCCATGTGAACGATGCTTTTTGATCTCATGGGAGACTTGCTATTGCCCAGTGTAAAAGAGTTGACTCGTGTCCTGGAGAATTATGCTGATTGCATATCTTATCAGAGTATAATCTGAATCAGCATCCACGTGATTTTAGTTCAGTAATAAATTGTGATATGTTGCTAGGAACCATCGCCTTCTGAGTGAACTGGTGATGAATGTTCAGGTGGAAATGGTTGAACTTAAAACACCTTTCAAGTAGGAGAGGAGCTGACTCTTGGATCCTGGACATCTGATTCCAGTATTGGTTGATGTTTCCAACAGCCGACTCCTAATTTCTTGCTAAGTTTTATACCTGAAACATAAAATGTATGCCAAAACTCTACTGTGTAGGAATAGATTGATTAGATTTCACCAGTAAACATAAAGCTGAGTCTACACTGAAATCAGCAACAGCTTTTCCTGAACATGGGTAAAATCACAGCATGCTCAAACACCCTTAGCAAGTAAATATTTTGTTATTTGTATATTGTTAATTGATCCCTACAGTTATTATTTGGTTGCTAATTTAAAAAACAACAACGTGGGAATTACAGAAATTGATAGGAACTTGGGTATTTAGCTTGCCTTAATACCATAAACAAAGACAGGAAGAGAACAGATGGTTTACATCCAGCCGAGCTGGGATCAGTTTCTTGTTGAAATGAAAAGAAAATAAGTTGAGGTATAAGCAGGGTAAACCATTGACATCTGGGTCAATTCTTGTGGTAACTATAAAGCAGCCACTCCATACATCCTTGGTTTATCCTTCCTGTTTCCTCACTTATCAAATATTTATTGTCAACAACGGGCAGTTCTGTTTGCACACATTGCAATTGGATAATGAGATAGTTAGGTTTACTTCTGTTATTGATGGTGAGGCCTGACGGCATGAATAATTTCCTGTTTTTATAAATGGGAATTGAATTATTGATGCTTCATTTAGGCAGTGATAAAGGTATTAGTAATGTATTGCCATGGCTGTATGTTGGTGGTAGTAGTAGCCAAGATGATACTTGCAGGTGATGGGCAATTCTACCCTACATCTAGAGTGCAAATTGGAAATCAGTTCCCATGAATACAGTGATTATGGATTTTCCGCTGTACAAATACTGCAGAATTTGTCCTGATAACTTTGCGCTAGACATCATTGCTAGTAGACAAAAGACTACATTTCAACAGCCTGAACTAGCAACATTTTGCTCATAACCCCAGCTCTCCATCACAAAAAAACCGATTTCAGAAATAAGGAGACAGGAAACAATGGTTAACGAAATATAGTTTTTTTGCTTGCATTCAAAGGGCCTCTAATATCGTCAGAGAGTTTATCTGAATTTTTTAGACTGACTAATTTTGGGCTTCTTGAAGGTTGAGAGACACTCTCGTAACATGGTGATTTAAGTTTCTGCAATTCAGGCTCTGGGATTTCTTCCCCCCTACACTCCCCCCATCCAAAACCACTTCACATTTTAAAAATGTAAGCTACACAGAAACAAGTGGCATTTGCATGACATCTTTCGAAAGAGGACATATTTGAGAGAGAAGAAACAGCTGAGATTCCCTTCCAGCACTTCAACATATGACATTAATGTCCCTTGCTAAATATAAAAGGTTGAAGTGAAACCTTCTCTACCCCATTTGCATTTCTTCACTCTCTGCTTGCTGTACTCTTCTCTACCCTGTTTTTCAATTCTTCAGCAGACTCAAATTCCCTCCTGCTTTCCCTAATCCCAGTCATCCCACCAGTGCATGAAGCATAGCAGTGCCTCCCCTGTCTGCAAACCTCCCCTGGCTGTACCATGAACCAAGTTCTTAGGGAAATGGCAGGATAGTGTGTTAGGAAATGAACACAATGCACATTTCCCTCCTCAGATCACAGTTAATAAATTTCAGAAATGTTGTGCTGCTCTTAAGTCTTCCTGTGTTCCCTTTGTTTTTTGAACCATGGGGTGGTGGGGCAGAGCCATTGCTAAAAGTTTTGCGCAGTATTTCTGATGATCAAGTACAGAATAGATCAATAATGTAAAAAGAAAAAAAAATAGGTTAAAGAAGATCTCAGGCCAATTATTTTTCTACAAAATACTTTATGTGACAACAGCAGCAGGCCCCAAAGGGCAGCATGTAACAACAGAGCCTAATTAGAATGATTTCAGTGTAATCATTAACTAGCATCTAACACCTACGAGAGTATTTCTGTTTAAACTAAAACATGACCTGCATGGTGGAGAGGCCTTGTAAACTGTCTACGAAATAAAAAATGTGACAGCAAAGGTCAGAGCTGTGCTCATTTGAATTTCAAGCAGGAAGCAAGCTCCACAGTCGGTGTGTACAGGAAGAGTGGTGGCTCTTTTCCTAGGCTCTCCTTGCCAACAACAGCAGTTGGAGAAATCCTCCAGGACTAATTACTGGGGCTGCAGAACAAGTATTGTTCTTTTGTCTCTCTCCCTGACCTGGTGAAATGCAAGGGTCCTAATTATACTGCGTCAAAGATGTGGTTTTGTTTTTCACTGTCATGTGAGTGAAGGTCACAAGCTAGGAAAGCCAAGTGGCACCTTACATCTCTCTCCAGCCACCTGCCAACAGCTTCCTTGCTGCTCCTGCTAATCACATCACCTTGCTGCAGAAGCAGGGGAGGGAGGGCTTGCTAATAAACTCTCCTTCCAGGAAGAGTGATGCTAACACATACTGTTCCACTGGGCCACGTAAAAGCAGCTATCAAATCAGTGAGATTTGGCTTGACTTGCAAGTCTCTGGTGAAATTTCAGAAGGCAAAATTGTAAAATATTCAGTGGAAAAAAAACATCAAAACAGTTTTAGGGAAAGCATTTAAAAAGTCAGGAGACAGACACCATAATAAAAAAAAAGTTGGCAGGAAGGGTGTTATTTATTCATTTTGAAAGATTGAAAAGAGCTCTGTTAACAGCATTTATCTGCTTTTAAAAAAAATCCAGGAAAGCAAGTGCATGAATTAATTTCCTATTTCCTTTTGTGACTTTTAAAGTGCTATATACACTTAGAGAGCTTGTTACGCTTTGGGGAATTGACAAAGCTATAACATTTAGTACATAAGCCTTGCTATACTGAATCTTTCTTCTTTTTCTTTTTCTTCCCACCATTCCAACTTTGTAAGTTTTCTTTGCATTGGTCTTTATTTTTCCCTTTCCTCTTCACGGTGTCTTTTTTTTTTTTTTTTGGTGCCCCTTCTTTACCTTTTTAAAATTTCCTTACATACTTCTCCCTTACTTTTGTCCCTCATTGCTCATGTCCTTTCTTTCTTGAACTTTGGAGTAGAGCTAGTGCTTATGAAGTGATGTCGCAGCCCAGAAAGAAACACTTGGTGAGTCCACAGAATAAGAAAAATGAGTAGCAGGTCATGTACAAGAAATTTCTTTCCTTTCTTTCATTATCCCAGTTCTTTGCTATCAGAGTAGTTCTGACTTGTCTTCAAAGGGTAGATGAAAAATTGTGTATATATTAATTACAGATTTATTTGTATCTCAGCTAGATTGTCACAGGAAGATAGACTGTATGTAAATTGGCACAAAGAATATATAGATATTATGATATTATATGCTGTGACTAGGAAACATTTCTGGCATCAAATGTCACCCAGAGGTGTGTAGCTGTTTGGTGGTGTCAGGTGTACTAAGGACAAATTGGGGAGAGAAGGCAGGCCCTCATAGTTCGTTATTCAGTTTAATCACCTGTTCTTCTCCTTCCTGGAGAACTTCTTCCTCTGAACATTGTCGTAGTATGCTTGGTGCCACATCCACAAGAGCTGTAGATAGTAAAATCTTTCTTGAAGTCAATGTAAGTCTGCTGATTTTCAGTGTTGAGGGTCTTGTGCTCCTAGCAGACACAGTAAACCAAAATCAAAAATAAGTTAAGGTGCAGTGACACAGTTGAAGACTGTTCCCATCCCCTGCTGCTCCTTTGTGGCTGGGTGTGAAATCCTCAATGACATTACAGTTTTGGGTGTAATATCTGCTTGTGATAGATCACAGAGGAGCATGAAAATTCGTAAGGAAAAATTAAGTTGTATTTCAAAAGAATTTCTTTTCTGTGTGTCTTGCCTGCAGCTCCATTACAGAGCCTCAGGTATTGCATGTCTTACTGCCTAGAGAAAACATTAAATTAGTGACATTTTGGTAATTGGTTTTACTCAAAGTATATTATTTCCACAAACAATTCATATTCTAAGCTACTGGTAACCTTTTCTTCTTTCTGTCTTAATATTTTCTCCTTCCACTTGTCCTGGAGTACTCCATGGCCATGAAGAGGTATGACTGAGGGTAAGACTGAAGTGCTGGTTATAACTGCTGGAGTAAAATTGGAGTAACCTCATTTAAGTTTATTAAATGGCATCAAATTTTGGTACTGTCATGTGATTAGGATCTGATCTGTCATTGCCATAGTCTATTTTTGTTGGGAGACAGTGACTTTTGTGTAGTTGCACATGGCTGAATGCCAAATAACCTCTTTGGAATTTATGTATTATGTACTCAGTCTTCTCCTTGGATGTCTACCTCCTTTTATCACCGCACAACTTCCTGCAAAACACAGTCTTGGAAGGAAATAAGTACCTTTTCTAAAACATGAAGTTGTTTTCTGTGCTAACAGAATGTTGTGAGGTGCAGTATTCCTGAAAAGATTGATTTATTTCATATAAATGCTGTCTTTACTTATTAGTTGCTTTAAGTTAGCAAGACTTTTGCACATTGCTTGTGATATCTTGATGATTGGCATTTGGAGTTTTATGGATTTATTTTAATAATTTTAATTTTACGGAACTTTTAGAAATGCAGACTCTAAAGTAAATAAATAGAAACATATGTCTGAGATGAACTCATTTTGCCTACCAAGAATGTCAGCTTTTAGATCCTTAATGTTCAGTTTGGCTGTAGTGTTGTGATTGAACAGCTGTTTTAGAGTTTCTGAAAAGAGTTGTGAGTCTGTGGTAAAGTAAAAAGGAACCTTGCAGAGTGTCATGCGTCCGTAAAGATTTTTCTGCAGCTTTACTATGAATGGAAAGAGCCACTACAATCCTGCTTTACCTACTCAACACAAGGACATATTTATCCTTCTGACAGACCAGTCTTTTGACTATCCTAAGGAAGACTTTCATTGCCTTACACAATTTTTGGTGTTGTTGTTTTTCTGCCTTATGCCTCCTATAGCAAGCAGAAGAAGCGAATTTAATAAGGCAGTATACAATTTCTGTAAAATCTATTATTTAATATAAAATCATGTCTTAAAAAAAAATTATCCTGCAGAATTTTGCACAAAGGTCATCAGATCTGACTGAGATGCTGTGAGCAGCATTTCCTTGGCTTTCTGCTTAGGCCCATAGTGCTGAGGAAATAACCTGTTTAGTTCTGTATTGTTGTTGCTTGGAAGGCCAGTTTTACATGCCTTAGACATATCAGCTGTGGAGATGTTGGTAGAGGTCTGTGGACCTAGGATTTTCTTATGTCACCTTCCATTAATAAGATTTGATTTGTCCTTCAGGCTGGTATAAATCCATTAAACAATGGATGATGCAGAGTAATGTGAGACAGTTACAGCATACTGATTAATTTTATTGGAGACATGGAATTAGATCAGTGTGAAAATCATAAAAAATCTAAAAGAAATACAGTTTAGGGAATTAGGCAACGAATAACATCTAGCAGTCTGCTTTCCTGGTATGCAATGTACCCTTCTGTATTGGGGAAAGAGGTCTAGCCTGCCCTACTTGTGATGAGGTGTCTGCTGAGTCATCAGGATGAACACAGTCTGGTTCTCCCTGATTCAAGGCACCCACTGAACCCACTAGTGTCAAAAGATGCAGACAGAGTCTACCTGCAGTAACTTGCTGGTGTGGACATGGCAGTAGAGGTTGAAGAGGTGAATTTTGGTGTTGGATGGCAGAGCTCTGACTCGCAGAGTGTGCTGCAAGGTGCAGTGATGACTGGCTCTGGCCCCTGTCTTCCATAATGCCTGAAAAAGAATAAGATACTTTTCAAACTCAAGGTGCTTTAGTCTGAAGATCGGTATCACAACTTTAAAAATAGGACTGCGGCATCACCAGTGCTGAGACAGGAATCAAATAAACTAGCTTTGGGCACTGTCAGTTTTGGCCTGCACTGCCACAAGGAAAGTGAGATTTAAGGTGCTGCACTGGGGATCATTTTCAGATATCACAGAAGAATATCAGCCTAATAAGTGTACTACATTTCTGCAAGAAACGTACCACCAATAGTTTGTTAAATAAAAAGGCAGTTTGCAAAACATTGCAACCATGTTGCATTTAATAATACTTTCTAAATTCAAAAGTTTTTTCTTTTTTTTTTTCTTTAATCATTGCTGTGTTTAAAAAATAGTATGGAGATAATGGCAGCAGTCTCTGTAATTAGTCATATCAAAACATAGACGGAAGAAAGAATCTGACCTATTCTTTCTTTTACTCGTTGTCTTATGTTCCTCACTCCTGTGGTATTAACAGATCCTTGCTGCAAAAGAAATTGATTCTTCACTCCCAGGCAGGTCATTATAAAAGAGGTTTTAAATCATTTGGTCTTCCCATTTCTGAAATATAGACTTCACTTTAATCTCCTCTGCATTACCAGCAATAAAAAGCCCATAATTTGTGAAAAATGAGCTTTTTCTTCAATATGTCCTCTGATAAGTAGCATTTCTACTCCTTGATCACTTGTCCCACACCTGTTAACCTGCCAAACTAGTACTCAGTACATCATGAAGAGGCTGTATTTATCTCTGTTGCGTAGCCACATGAAGATTAAAAACAGTGTTAGGGTCTGGCCTCTCAGTTACTAATAAATTCCCTTTTTTGGTTAAGTTGGCATTGACATTTGATCATTTGCTGAGCGGATGGGTGCAGCCTCATGTTGATACGCCAGAGTGCACACACCTATGTCTTTGACACATCACTCTGAAAGACAGGCAGGTAGGATGTGTGTAAGGAAAAAAATTCTCTTCTGCTGGCAGTGGTGGTAATTTGACTGGTCTATTCCTGGAAATACAGCAACCCCAGGGCAGTCTGTGGTAGGAGACATTTTCCACAGGAGAGCAAGCACACCTTTTAGGAGAGTGAGCCTGTTGGCAACTCGCAAATGAAACTTCTGTGCATTTAAAATAATATAACAACATTGGCAGTTGGACTAGATGATACTTCCCTTCCAACAGAAATCTATTCTATTCTATTCTATTCTATTCTATTCTATTCTATTCTATTCTATTCTATTTTCCCTAGGAAAAAAAGATGCCTGTAGATATATCTGTAGTTATATACATATCTCTTTGTAATTGCCACTTTACTGGAGAATCCTGGACTCCTGTGTTAAGACCATGGCCAGCTCCTGTCCTCTTCATTTAGAGCTGTTGGGGTGGTCCTACTTCAAACTCAAACTCTCCAGCTGGTTTTAAGTTTTTTGTTTTGTTTTGTTTGATCATCTTCCCAAAGCTTGTTGCAAGGTTGGACAGAATGCCTTTTTCCAAGTTAATTAACCACTCTGAAAAAGTATTTATTCTGTTCAGCCTGCTCTAATTTGAACCTGCTTGAATTGAAATGAGAAGGTCACAACCAGACACAATTAAATTCCATATAGCTATCCAAAAAATGTTAGAAAAAGGCAGAATATGTTTTAAATGATGCTCTTGAATCAGATAGAGGCACAGAATTATCTTATATGTAGGCAACATTAGGAAAAAATGTTGATTCTTGAAGGTTCTCAGTGAAGTGGATTACATTTGGTAAAGGAATGCCACATACCTTCATATTCACAGAGAACAGCTGACCACTGATCATTTTAGTATCTTTTATTGAAATGTGGAAAGGATGCATTTTCATATGCTTGCAAAGTGCATATTTGCTTAATCGAAAAAGATAGCAAGTGTGCAAAAGTGACCAAAGGAAACCAGATAAGGGTGAAATTGGAAGCTGGATGTGGCAGTCATGAATAATGTACCAAAGAGGATGTAAGTCAAGAGCTGCACAGTATAAAGCTGCCCTTTAGGTCCTCTTTGTTCATTGTGCAAAGTGAAATGGAAAGCAGTCATTATGGTGTGTTCATCAAAACACTAATCTGTCTGGTTAAAATGACAAGATCACTGGGATTGCCCTTTACCTGTGATCCAGCACTGATTTCTATATTATTTATACCTTTTTCCTCTTTCCTCTAAATAGTATTTTTTATGTTACGGGAGACATAGAGTTGGAGGAGTTAAGGAAAAATGACAGAATATATACGTGGCAAATTTACTGTGAAGATAATATTTTTAAGTAAAGATGCACTTTTGTACTATTAAACAGGTACATAGGCAGCAACTTTGTGCTGTAGATCTTCTGTAGAAAATCCTTGTTTTTCAACAATACTATGACTCAAATCTAGGCTTTTCTGAATAAATTCTAATGTATTTATACTTTTCAGACCTCACATGTTCTGAACTTTTATTTCTTAGTTGTTTTAAAGTACATTTCTTTATGATTTGCTTTCTGTTTGATTGTAATTCTTGTGTCTCTCTGCTCTGCTTTGCTGCTCTTTGTGTATTTTAGTGTATTTTAAGGTTTGCATGCAAACGAATCCCCATCTGTTCTCTAATGATATGGTGCTGGGTTTAGATTTCTCATGGAATAACATGGAAATGCATGGTAAAACCTCTTTCTGTTCTGTGGAAAACAATTTTCTGGCATGTGTTTGTACTATGCCAACCAAAATATTGCCAGTCATGTGTGTTTTCATTCAGGCACTTCCTCTCATAGAAAATCAGCACCATCTGTAACTCTTCTGCTCTCCAATTAGTAAGAAAGAAAAGGCTGACTCTCAAAAACAGAGTCCCATTTCAGTCTTGCCAATTCAAAATCTGAGCTGCCCTTTGAATTTCCAGGGTCACTGTGTACCTGTCCTGGGTACTTAATATTTGCCAAACATTCTATAAAATAATTGTCCAGTGACAAATTGAGTCTGTGTATAAGCAGGAAAGCTTTGGAAAGTGCATTGAAGAAACATAGCGGCAATATCTATATAAATGATAAATCTGACATTCAGAAGACTACCAGATGTCTGGATTTCCCTAGACATGTATTTTTCTTTCTGTCTGGTAATTCTATCTTGGGAGTTTGTGAGGAAATTCTGTATTTTTCTGAGATTTCCACTATTCAGTAGTTACAGCTAGGCAGCTATTTGTCTGGAAAGTCTGGACATGTCCACATCGTCTGTATAGTAAATTCAGTGTGCACCAAAGTAATGATTTACTCTGTATGTAGGTACAGTTTCCCATGGATTGAACTTACTGTGGAAGTTTTAAATGGAATATGTGCACATATTTTTGTCTGGAAAATCCTGGGCAAAACCAGGTTAGCCATAAATACTTCCCATGATAAAGAATAAGCTTGATTTCCTCCTTTTACCACAAAGACTTTCTCTACTTTTTCAGTTCACTACCTTTTCATTGGGTAAACTAATCTTCTGAACTAACAAATTAGGTGACTGCTCACAGTCCCTTTGCATATCCTCCTTCTTTCATCTGCGTCTTAGAGTTTCTGGTATGACCTTGGCATGCATTTAGAGATATTTTAGGGTAAATTAGACACCTACTTCACTCTAAAAATCTACTCCCACGTCTTTTGCTGATCAGCTCTCCTTTTGATCTTTCCATCTCCAAATTCCCTCTGCCTGATCACTATGCCTTTCCTTCAATACCTCTCATTTTCCCTCCTGCTTTTCTACTTCAGGAAGCAAAAGACACTTTTCAGACTCTTCTCTTCTTGATTTGTCTGATCACTCCTCCATTTCTGCTTCCTTGCCCCAGTACTGCAGCTTTTCAGACCTGTCCTTTGCTGTAATACCTATTGCTTCAAAATGCTCTGTGACTTAGCTCTTGTCAACACCTAATGTTATCTTACCCCATGTCCAATTTCAATTGTTGTCTTTATCTCTTTGCTCCAGCAAAGACTAGCAGTAAGTCTTCCTATCACCTCTTTTCTCACCAGTTGTTTCTCTTATGTGAGCTATTGCCCCATAAATAAGATAGATAACTGGGAGCAGGAAATGTTTCTCACTCTGTGATTTTGCGGAGCACCATGTACATTTTTAATAACACAACTTAATAAACAATAGACACCATGACTATCAATGCCTGCTATATATTAAAAGCAAATTACTTTAACTACTGCTCCAAACTGCATTGGAAGACTGTCCCAAGATTTAAATTTTGGTGTCCCTTCTTGTGGCATCTTCCTCCAGTATCTGCACATGTAGTTTGTTTTGTTCTCTGGACTTCTTCCAATATCTTATGTGCTCTTGGAAATACCTTTGATTGAGTTAGTACTTACTGGAAAGGAGATCCTGCATTAGGGGATTAATGAAAGGATGAACCAAAGATTCTGAAGAAAACCAGCATCCTTTAAAGTGCAGGCAATGGCAGCACTATTGTCAGAAACAACTAGTTCTGTATGGGAACACATTTGTTTGATAGCTGATCCATGTGGTTTAGAGAAGTACCCTGGCTCTGGTAATGAATTATTCCTGCATATGTCAGAAGAGCTAGAAGGAAAAAATGGAGCATGAATTTCACAATCCATGTCAAAAAATGCAGATAATGTATAAAATAATTTTTTATTATAGATACATACATTGCTCTGCACATTCTTTTTAACAGACTGTCAATTAGAGCCATTACTACCTTAATATGATATGCTCTCCATTTTAAAGTTCACACAGCTGGTCTGTAAGCCTTCCTAGAAATCTCTCCCAAATACAAAAGTCCAACTTTGTTTCTTGGATGTTTGCATAAAAATGGATCTTGACTTTCTCTTATGGCAACTATTTGATTGTATTTTTTCTTTAAACATTTACCAGGTATACATATGAAGCAACAACAAAACCATAATGAAGCCATTCACTTAGCATGTCTTAGAGCCATTTATTTTAAACCATTTCTCTTATTGTTCTTTTAACAACAATGTTTATTTAGTGGGACTAAAATAACAGCAATTTTCTGCTTTTTTTTAAAAAAAAAGCTTCCAACCTTTTTTTTTTGGGATGCTTCAATTAACAATTTTTAATCCCACTATTTATTTTCAATCTTCTAACAATCAAAGAAGGTAATGAATGGAAGAACCCCATTGTCACTGTTGCTTGGTCTGCAGAAGAGGGGTAGCCTGGAGAACCCACCTTTTCAGAGGTTCTTACCAGAAAGGGAGAATGAGGTTTTAATCTTTTGGGCTGCTACTTGTTTTGCTGACATCAACATTGCTAAAAAAGGGCTTCTGGTTAACTGCAATTGCTTGGAATATCTGCAAATTCCTATTAAGAGAGATGGCAGTCTCCAATATGCTTGATGTACACCTAGCAAATACTGTTTATTTGGTAGAAATGGAGTTCAAGATATTTTTAGTAAATGTACCACCGTCTGTATCAGCAGAAACTAACACTGAGGTTTAAAAAGATTTAATTTTCACATTCTGGCTCAAAACTGAAGTTAGATTTCAAAACTGAAACTAGGACTATGTGTCCCTCTGTACTTATAAATAAAATCTTTATTGATTGAGAGCGCCAGTCTTTTGCTCTATATATTCCCTTCTTCTCCCACATATTTTTTCCTCCTTGCTCATAAGCTGCTGCAATAAACTTCAACAGACAAGATGGCTTATTTGCTTTTCGATTTAAGTACCTTCAAGAAAGATCTTTTAAAAGAAATAGATGTCATGGTTTAACCCCAGCTGGCAACTACGCACCACCCAGCCACTTGCTCACTCCCCCCACTGGTGGGATGGGGGAGAGAATCAGAAGGGTAAAGTGAGAAAACTCGTGGGTTGAGATAAGGACAGTTTGATAGGTAAAGCAACAGCCATGCACACAAACGAAGCAAAACAAGGAATCATTCACTACTTACAATCGGCAGGCAGGTGTTCAGCCATCTCCAGGTAAGCAGGGCTCCATCAGGTGTAATGTTATTTGGGAAGACAAATGGCATCACTGGGAACATTCCCCCTTCTGCCTCCTTCTCCCCAGCTTTTATTGATGAGTATGACATCATATGGTATGGGATATCCCTTTGGTCAGTTGGGGTCAGCTGCCCTGTCTGTGTCCCCTCCCAACGTCTTGTGCACCCCCAGCCTACTCGCTGGTGGGGTGGGGTGAGAAGCAGAAAAGACCTTGACTCTGTGTAAGCACTGCTCAGCAGTAATGAAAACATCCCTGTGTTATCAACACTGTTTTCAGCACAAATCCAAAACACAGCCCCATACTAGCTACTATGAAGAAAACTAACTCTATCCCAGCCAAAACCAGCACAACTGATTAATATACCCAACATATCTCTGCATTTGTAGCACCCTTTTTTGTTCTATCTGAATTTACACACCTTCTTTCCTCTTTTAAATACGTATTAGAAGAACAAAAGTGTTTGCTTCTGCTTTTTTTTAGCTACAATCTCAGTTGGTATTACCTGTCAAAGATGAAATATTAGTACATTAAACATTATTTCTTCTTTTGTTTTAAAGGTGACCTGCTATTTCTGTGGGTTTTTTTTGCTTCTCTAATGAACTAATTGATGACTGTGTGCTAAATTTTCCATTCTGAGAGGAAATACGAACATTCATAATAGATGCGAGCTCAGTCATCCTTGATCAGCCTTGAGGCTTTATATCAGCACATGCTTTGGGACTGTTCTATGTTGGATGGGTGCAGCAGAGATGAACTTGAACAGGACTGTCTTGGAAATAAGTTTGTGTTTATTTTGGTACTAAAAAGGGTTTTGATCAAGGCTACCCACACTTCTCCCTTATTTTCTGAGCTTATTTCTTTGAACGCATCTTCTTATTGCAAATCTGGCTCTAATATCAAGTTCTTCATGCCAACATTTTTTTGCTGAGTACTACTGTTGCTGAGCTGTTGCTTTGTTTTTCTAATTCTAGAAGTCATAGATAATGCAGCTGTTTATCTTCCTGATGGTGCAAGGTTGTTCCCAGCATCATATCCATGAACTTTATTTAGTCTTGTTTTGAGTGACTAGGCCAAGACTGACCAGATCTCAGTGACAGGAAATTATTCCTGGCATTCATTCCAGTTTTCCTTGAGTCAGTTCTTGTTTTCCCTATACTACCTTAAGCTGTTATTTTCCCTCATTCGTCTGTGCCTCTGTTCAAATGACAGTCGTGACAATGCATATAAAATCACATATGCTTTTGTTTGTCTGAGTGTTACTTTTGTCGGTAAGAAAGCCTGGTATTCTCACAATCTTTAGCTGCTCAGTTGTTCTATGTCTGTATTACGGGGTTCCTCCTTCTCACACTGGTATAAATGAGAGGGTGTTGGTGTTGGTAATGCCACAATCAGGACAAATCTAATACTTTTAGTGTCCTTTCTGAATTCTTGACGAGGCTTTTAGCTAATAATATGTCAGCATAAACTCCACGGAAATCAATAGTCACCTATATCATCGTGGATTGGGCCCAAGGTATTATGTGATTTAAAGCATGTAATTTTTTCTGCAAAAAACAACTTTATGTGCTATTGATTTTAGAGTTACACTGTTCTTTGAGTTCCCCTTCTTTTTTGTACTCCTTTTCTAGAGCAGTGTTCAAGGATATCATGGACACCCCAGATCTGGGGGGCAAGCCATAGCTTATGACGTAGTTGTGCCAGTAGCAGCATCTGCTCTTTGCTATTTTCTTTGGACTCAGCTTTGAGCCGGCAGAAATTTACACATGGTGATCTCTTTGGATATTGGCTTCTGAAAATAACGCCCCTTGGGATTTGAATGAGGGACCTTTTAAACATGTGCTTATGTTCTGCGATGTGATAGTTTTCTTTGGAAATGCAGGTCTTCTGCATTCGATCAGGATTTAATTCTGTTATGAACCCTGTTCAGTTCTCTCTGCATTTGAGTTTTATACCAGCAGAGCTCCAGTCACTTCAGCAGAAGCATTACTACTCTTGGATGGTAAAACAGGACATGTATTTATTTATTTATTTATGTATGAGCAAACAAACATTGCACCTGTCTGGTTATGTAGACCTATGCAGATAAATTAGAATCAGTGAACCTGTGCTGGTTTACAACAGTCTTAAGCATACGACCAAGCCTGAGGACAAGAAATGAAAACTCTGTGTCACAGAGTTTTGGAATCCACAAAACATCTGCTCCGACCTGTGTAATATAGCCTGTATTCACCAGGTTCTCACAGTCCTGAGGCCAGCAACTTCTCTTGGTTCAAAGGTAATTATTCTTCTTTCAATTTCTTTGACTCCTTCAAGAAATAGAACCCACCGTGAAGCAAATGAAGTAAAGAAAAAGTATAAGATGAAACAGAAGCTATGTAGGGAATAAGAAGAGCAAAGAACTGATCCTGTTATAGTTTACACCTTCTCACTGATTTTCACAAGCATAGATGACTATGCAGGGACAGAGGTTATAGAAAATTGTTTTGAGCTCTTCAAAAGAAACAGCAAAAATTCATGTGCATCTGCTAAGCATAAATTTGTCAGTCCCATTGCTCTATATTCTAAAAAAGTCATTAGGATGAATGGTCTAAATTCTCTGCATATCTCACTTCATTAATTAGACGTGTTTCTCACATCAGGATGCCTGTTTCTTTGCCTTCATGCCCTTCTTGTTTTCATGCTTCCTCTTGCTGGATTACATTTCAGACTTCTATCAAACTGTACTATAACAATCAGTAGCAGACTGTCTACTGCCTGGGTATACCTGTGTATCTTTTGCAAAAGCAACTGAGAAATAGGTAAAAATGGTTTGGGAATGAAAAAAAAAGGCAAAACATAAATATAAGAGGAGTATGCTGCTGCAGGCAGTCCCTCCGCCAGGGAAGATCAAGTGGAAAACGAGTAAAGGTTTCCTGTCTTTGATTCATACCTTATGAGAGGTTTCTTTAATGATTGCTCTTTTGTGTAGCCAAAGCATTGCTCATTTATCAGTCTGTGGTTTAATACAAATGCATCAGGATGAAAACTGAAGGAGGATGAAGGTTAAATGACAGGCACACCCTGACTTAAAAACTACAGGGCTGATGAATGTCTCAGAAAGCTGACTGAAAGGAAATCTGTTTTCAATAGACCCTGAAAATAACAACAAAAATGAAGTGAGCACATTTTGATTTAATGGTACATTTAACTAATTCTGAATTACTGTAGAACTCTTTTGGAAGATGTTTCTCATAGCAGCATTAATACCAAATGAATTCATTGAGATCAGTGTTATTGCAGTGAATAATAGCAAATAAATTAATATAATTATGGGGAAATAAAAGTGTTAGCAAAATAATTTATACACGTAATTCTTCATTGCTAAACTTCTATTTGTTCTCTCTTGCATTAAGGTCCCTCTGCTTTCTCCTGCTCTCACTGCTGAGGCAGAGTTAGTAATTCTGGTGATTCACATGTGAGGCACAGTATTGCAATCCCCGGGGGTTTTTGCTCATTCATACCTCTCTGTGTGTATATCTCTAGACTTCCAAGGTGGTATCAGAGATATCCTCGTAAATCTTAGGGGACTGATTGACTGTCAGTGATTTTGCTGAGTTTTACAGAGGAGAAAGAGACTGTAAAACTTGCCCAGGGTTGAATCTGAATATGTGAATAATGGTTTCAGCCCAACAGTCTTTTTTTCTGTCTCGGTGCTCTGCTCATTTATGCTGACATAAGTCTAGAGTAACTTATCCGAGGTCAGTGGAATTACATCAATGTAAAATTAGGGTGAATGAGAGGAGAACCAGGTCTCCATGTGTATTTCTCCTAGGAGAGCTCTTATTATTCGATGATCAAGTCAGCAAGATGGGGAATAATTTTCTTAATTATGTAAATAATGCAATTAGAAATCAAACTAAATTTATTCTGACTTTTCCAGTCAGATTTCCTCCAATCTAAAATGAATGAATCAGATAAAGAGGATTCCTCTGCTTATCTGATTACGCAACTCTTACTTGTAAATTTAAAAGAAGAGTAGACCAGAAGGCTTTTGGAGTCTGATGGAGAATCTTTATTTGATAAAGCAAGAAGAGGAATTTGACCTAGATTAATGAAAAAAATTTAAAGGGCGACAGGATTAGTTAAGTTTGGTCTTCCTAAGTATGGCTATTTAAATTTAGCAGAGAAGCTAGCAAGCAGTGTTATTGTTTATTTATTATTTATTATTTATTTTTATTTCTCTTAGTGTTTGAGGAGCGTGTTGGTTTTAGAATGAAATTTTGAGGTTTCTCTGTGAGTGCCATGGGAAACATCAAGGGAATTTGCTTTTCCAGCCTCTCCAATTAGACATCCTTTCAGGAGCAGGCTTTCTTTCCAGGAACTGGATATTAGTGCTTAGGTGAACTGAAAAAAAAAAAAGGAACTCCTGAATTTAGGTACATTTCTGTGGTCCACTATGCAGTATAAAAGAAACTGGGAATATTTTCTCATTCTGACTTGATGATACTTGATCTGCCATGAGTCTGACCTGGGATGGCTAAGTGTGTGCTACCATATGTTGGAGGAGACTTCTGCAGTCCTTCTCAGGCAGCTATGCAGGAATGGCCTGGAGCACACTCCACCACAGCAGAAACCACAAAGAACTTGCTTTTTGCTTCTATACTGATAGATTTTATATCCGCACATTGCAGGAGGGCTCTCCTGGGTCCCACATTTCTCTGAACGTTGAAGAATATTCTTTACACTTCCATACAGCAGTAATAATGAAGAATGCATAATGTTTTCTAACTTTTAAGCCCTGTTGCAGGAGTCAGTTCTGGCTTCAAAGTGTGTCTTGAGAATTTGGGGGGCTTTAACTTCAGTGAAACTAGTTTATTTGTTTCTCCTTTTCTCATCAGCCTTGCTTAATCAGAAGGAAAACCTGGCCATAAGTCAGAGCTGAGAGGCTTTTGATTAAAAAAAAAAAACCCTAAAAAATCCCCCCACAGGTTTGTTATAGAAGCCTTTGCGAATTCTTGTCCCCATTTTTAGCTGTACAGGTAATTGGTGCCTTGCAGCTCATTCCCGCTGTATTTCTTTGGCTTGGCTTTGTGTTAATTACCTAAATTTACTCATTTAGAGGCATCACTGCATGTGGTTTGGCAGGAACATGTTTTCCTAAAGAGACTTTCGTGTATGCTTTTCTGCTTGAACTGGAAGCTGCGTTTACTGTACTGTACTTCAAAATGTTGTTGTTTGCTTTATTTAGTCAGATAAACAAATATTATCGTAATGAAAAGAAAAGTCCATGACCAAATGGTGACAACAGCAGAGCACTAAACATAAGAATTAATTAACAAGAACAGTCAGCTATCCCAGATGTCCGGTGTAATTTTGAAGAGAGAACTTGACATATTGAAGATGTTCAAAGCAGCACTTAGGAGGGTGAAAAACATCCATGCACTTTAACATCTAAATTACAAATGTGATCTCTGTATCTTATCTACAGGCTTATAAATGGATGATACCAAGACTTGCATGCCTACAGCTCATCAGGTATAATACAAGAGGGCTATTCCTAAGCCTGTTTTCTGCCCATGTGGTTCCTCCCAGTTCTGGATTTTTGTCAGGATGGTCCTGCATGCAGCCAATGGACGGATGAGGGATTCTCCTCCTTGTCAGCAGTTCAGACCTTTGCATGTTATTCATGGCCAACGTTTCTAACGTCATAGGCATTTGCATCAATTTCTAATCTCTCTTACTTGTTTTGAAAAGCTGATCCAGGACTCACTAAAGTTGAAGGATCATGCTGAACCAGGAATGTTTCCGTTATGTCTGTGTTTTCCCCCATTTCTTTTACCACACTCTTTTCTGTGCTACATGACTGCTGTATGCATCTAGTCTTACTCTTTGCTGAGATTTCAAGGACCCATTTGAAAGCCAGTTAAAAAGCGAGGTCCTGCTGTGCATGTTAGGGTCCAGGTACCTCAAGCTATGATTTACCTCTGATATGTCCTGATCCATGCAATGCTGTTATTTTGCTTGGTTGTAAGTAGCAAGTAAAGTTGCTCAGAGGCTTCAGTTAACCTTGGATAGCCTGAATCAGTGCACATCACCATTTAAGCTAGTGGACTTGTGCTGGTATAAAAAGTACCCTGTAAACAGCATCTCAGCTGCTGGCCTTGGCAGAAGGTGGAAGCATCTCAGCCTGCTGGCCTGGTGGAAGCTCCTTCCTGAAGAAAGGGGACAAACTAGATTCCCTATTGCAAACTTCAGCATAACCATATGCAGTTGAATTACAGCTGGCAAAGGTATACTCAGGTGTTCTGGGGGGCAGGGAAGAGCTGCTTGTGTTTTTCCTTCTTTCATTGCTATTAGGTCAAGGCTAACTAGAATTTGCTCCTAAAGAAAAATTAGGAGGTGTTCAGAGGTGGTCTGCACACCTCAAGTATGACTCTGGGAATTTTAAAAAAAATAGTAAGTCCTTGCCTTTCTTAGTTAAGCAGATGACGTCATGGGGGGAGATCGGTTCTGAATCCAGATAAAGATAAAGGTGAGGTTTGACTTCACTGGAAACAAGAATTGGCCCTGAACCGATTTGTAAAATGAGGAAATAGTCACTAAAGCAGAGCATCAGCATATTTTCAAATTAAGATCACAGTGAAAATGAATACAGTGCACTCTGGTTATTTAACTAACTAGATAGGTATGAGAAATTCTATCTCCCATGACTAACACAGGATGCCTTTTGATCTCAGTACAATAAGAAGGAAGACAGAGCTGCTGGATGTCTTAACAATGTTGATTTTGTATACTCAATAAAAGGTTCCCAGAATTGCAAATATTTAGAGTGAGTATATGTTCTCGTGTAGTCATTTTTCCATGGCCACATTATCTCCATTTAGGAGGAGTCTCTTCCTCTGTTCTTGCTCCATCTCAAAACTAACCATTTGTGTGCCATTTCTTTTTCGAAACAGCAAGCAACCGTCACCTGTGCTGAGCCCTTCCTAGAGAGAAAATGCAGTGCAGCAATGTCAGGCTCTACCTGATGGGCTTTCTCCTAAGAAAATTTTAAGTCCACTTAAAATGGAACTGATTCTTTCCAACTTCTATTTTACATATTATTGGTTTCTCTTTTTTCTCCCGGATATTTTATCAGCTTCCCCTGTCTCACGGCAATAATGGAGGGAAATCCTTGCTAAACATGTCACCTGCATGGTGCTGAGCACCACTTCTGCAGGAGGGACTTCTTGTGTCATAGGGAAAGCCTGTTTTTCCAGGGTCCTGCTATGTCTCTGGCTTAACAAGGTGGCTGGTGCCTGCCCTGTCACGAAGTTTAGGCATAAAATTCCAGCTGGAAATGTAGCAGTTATGTGGGGGATAAGCATGGAAAGGGCAGCATGGTAATGTAGGAAGGTGGGTAGGCAGCTGACCTGTGGGACAAACGGCCAGCTGGAATGGCTTATATACATTTTTCTGATGGCCACATCTGTCCCTTCACCCCGTTTCTTTTTCCTGCAGGCAAGTAGGGTGTGAGCTGACATTTCCCTTTCCATAACCTGAGGCAAAGGAGGAAGAGGGAGGGTCATCAGGGAGAAGTGAAATGGGGCTGAAAAGCAAAACAGGTCCTAGGAGAGAGGAAATTGCCATGAATGTGATAAGAAATACATGAGAGCATTTTTTTTTAGACAGAAAAGGAGAAGGACAGGTGAAAGAGAGACAGAGTAATGAACAGAAAAGTGAAAAAAGCTCTGGACAGTTGTGAGGGAAAAATTATGGTGATTGATACAAGGAGTAAAATGAGGAATATGGAAAATGAAAATAAAGAAATACAAGAACAGAAAAAATGATAGACTTTTAGGACTGTTTTTTTTCTTCTATTTTACTGGCAGACATTCTTGAAAGGCTTTAGGAAAGAGGCCAGGTCAGACAGCTGACTTCTGATTACTAAAACCAATACTGCTGACTATTTCTCTGCTGTGGAGATTGCCCTTAGACAACTGGCATTGTTTGATATTTTGAGTTAATATCTTAATGACATAACCACTTACATTTTATTCTGGTTCTCTGTGTTGGTCTTTCTTCCCTCGACAGCCCTAACAAGACTCCAAAGTGACATTATGAAACAGTGGTGCAGCATGGAATTACTTTCAAGATAAAAAGACTTTAAAAGTTGCCAAGTGTAACATTACAGGCACTTGTTGGAGCAACTTCAGGGGGTAGATTCTGAATGTAATGTGTATGAGAATCTATAATAGACTTAAAAATCAACATTGGAGTTGTTACTTCACAAGTCTATACCATGAGTCTCATAACTGAATAAAAAGGCTTAAAGATATGAAATGAGTTGAACCCGTCTTGCTGTGAAGCTCACAACCTAGTAGGAAAATACACTTCACAGTTGTTATTTGCAAAGAAATCATTGATATTATACCTATCCCTAGATTTTTAGGACACTTGATTCTGAAGATTTGGGTTGGCAATACAGAGCAGTAGCAAAGTAAAAATAGCTTACTGCTCCGTAGACAGCCTGTGGCAAAGGGCAAATTTAATGTGCGCATGGTCAAACAACTCATCCAGCTATGTCTAAACTAATCCTGATCATCTATCAGGGACTTGTTGGAGCAGATTGCAGCTCCTGCCTAGTTTATGCATCCAGACTTCCTTTTTTGGGGGGTTGGGGGAGGTAACAAGAAAACCAGATACAGGAATTTGGGTTGGAGTTAGTAGTTACCTGGGTCATACTTTTGGGTTGTGTTAGGAGTTCAGAAGTGCTCTGAGGCTTCCCCCTGCTGCACCTTCCCTTGACCATTGCCCTCTGTGGAGGTCTGTGTTTTCTGTATGTCTCCCAAACAAGGAAGATCCTTACCTAAAGTGTTATAGTCCACCTTCCAGTTCAGAAGAGACTACCGCTCGTGTTATAAATGTAGATGAATCTTGAAAAAGCGTGCCTCAGGCCATTGAATCTTTTTGTACTGCACTTACTGCAGAGGAGAGACGAGAGGAAGCCATGCCAGTGAGATGTGAGTATTGCCCCTACACCTCTTCATTTCTGCGCTGGAAGAGGACTGCCGAGAAATGCTGCCAGGAAATACTGTCTTCCCCACACAGCCAATTACTTGCAGCAGCACCTGTGAGTTTCTTCAGTCCAGCAGACAGCCAATGAAAGGATGCAGACCCAGTGCCCAATTTCTAAATAATTCAAACAGCTTTTAATCCCCTGAGTTTACAGCAAATACTTGCTTCATTCCACTTTGCTCTGCTACCTCTTATTTGAAGGAATAACCTTCACTTTGTCCCTCATCACTTCTCTGCCCCACAGCAAATGGTGCCAAAAGAAATGATAAACTCCAGTGCTACCGTCAACCTCATCTAGCTGCAATAGCGTCATAAGATTCCAGTTTTGCAACCACTTTACATATCATACACTTTAATTTTTTCTCCCATTTCTTTATTTTAAATGTTTTATTACAGGAAATGTTGAAATGTTGCTGTTTGGGTTTCTTTTCCTTTTTTCTTTTTCTTTTTTTTTTTTTCCCCCGAGGAGAAAATATGGCTGTAATAAACAAGGTCTGACTCTCTTCTCATGAAATCTCTTTTCCACTGAGGGGCTCAGCTGTTCATTACTGAGTATTCTTCATTTTGAATGTGTTTCTGACTTACATAACTTGAACAATTCTCACTTTCTCCCCCCTGTGTTTATATGGAGGAAAGTATATAAAAATGGTTGGAGGAGAAAATAAGAGACGTCTTCCACCTATCATGTACCAAAATTAAAATCTGTTAAAATTAATATCTGTAGTAGGTAATTCAACAGCAAGCTGGCTTTTTTTTTTTTTTTTTTTTTAACTCAGAGAAAGTGGTGTGTAGGAAGCAGCCAGAAACCACCATAAGCCAAATGGGAGACTGAGAGGGGATCAAAGCGGTACAACTGGTTCACAGAACAGAGCGTGTCCTCTGTAAATACTGAAGCTCTTGCTTGGAAGAAAAATTATCCCTGTTGATCCTGACACAAAAGCAAACATCAGGAAAAAAAGGTTTTGGCAGATCTCCTCTGGAATTCGCAATAATTTATTTAACTTTTCTAGGTCTCTCTTCCATTATCTCAGAAAGAGGGATAACGATCCTTCTCTGCTCAGTGTGGATGCAGAGCTATGAATTCATTGCTGTTTGTAAAGCACAGGGGGATCCTTAATTGGAAGGATCAAACATTTCCTCAATTGGAAATACCAAATATCTTGAATAAATAATTTTGTACTGGGCATTTTCTTCGTACTAAGTACGAAATGATCTTAATGGCCTTGGGTATACAGCAAGATTTAATCTGCTCCCAGGTGGCCATTAATCCTGGAGGAACATTCAATTTTTTCAACAACTGGTTGCTTTAGTAATGAATATTTCTAATAAGAGTAGAAACCGGTCACAATCAATATATGGTACAAAACACCTACTGGTTTCCTTCAAGTGGTGATATTATTATTGTTAGTATTCATAGTTTAAAAAAGTTGGCTGCTTGCAGTTAATTTATTAGCTTCTCTAATATTACACTGGAAAATACCTCCTTTGGATGAGAGCGAAAGAGGACTCTTTGGAAAGCTGACAGAAGGCACATTAAATCTGAGCAGGGGTGACAGAATTAGGGATTGCTTATGGTCCAGATCACTCCAGCGAGACAGTTTTACTCCAAACTTACCTGTGGTTAGTGAGAACAAGTTTGAGCAATGTTTGCTTTACCCACAGGCCTCCGAGTTCCTGAAGATTTTGAGGTGTTTCTATTGTTCATAACCTGCCTGACTTATCTCTGAATAGGAAATTTGTCAAGGAATGGTAGAACATATTGCTGTTTTTTGGCATTTTAGGGAGGAGATAAGGTGTAAATGATGTTGCCAGAAATGCAGTAGTAGTATTCTCCTACAATGAGTGCAGACTTATTATTCACAACAAGCTGGTCTTTTTAGTGACAGCTGCCATCAATACTCATTAGAAATACCAGGCCCTTAAACTGTTTATAGATCAAGGATTTAAAAAATTGAATGAGATAATCCTAAAACTTGCCACACATTAAATACATCCACTTGCATGACCACTCATTGCGTTCACTGAAAGGCTTCAACTTCTGATTGTTCTGGTGATATACTGCTGTTTTGAGGCTCCTAAAATAAATTAAGTCCTATTATCTTATAACTACTCTTATTGAAAAACACGTCATTGTTATGTATGACCTCTATGGAGAGTGTCATTAAGATAGGGCAGTGTGTGCCGCTCCGTAAGTATATACATTTTGCAGGTTAATCATAATGATAGTGCATAGGTTCAAATTATGTCATTTTTCAGCTTCCTTGAAAGTCAAGAATTTGAACCTCTTGAATAGACTCAGATTATAAACACTATTCATGTAACTTTATATCTTGCAAGTCTCCTTTAGTGCTCTGTTATTAAAATATTATGAAAAATGAAAGAGCTCTGATTAAATATGCCTGCATGGATAAATTTACATTAATGTGAGATGATTAATTATAAGTTAATACCCCGTTCAGAAAAAGCATTTTACGTGGCATAATGAACAGGGTGCAATGATAATCCTGCAACAGTCCTCTGTTGAGGCAATCAGACACAGAGTGCTATTATGCATTTTGGAGTTGTGCTGATAATAGTCACTATTCTGAACTCCCACTCAGCTGTGCTCTCTTTGCACCACAAGATGTCACTACACAATCCAAGATGATTTTTAGCTTTTTAATTTTTTTTTTTTTAAGATTTTTTAATCTAAACTGAGAAACATGTTTATTTCATTTTCTGTGTTCTCAGGAAGAAAATAAAGTGAACATTCATCATGCCTTTTAAATAAAGTAATGGGTATAGACCTACCAGAAGCTTGGGAACAACCTCCAGCTTTATTTCTTTTAAACAATAGCATATAGATCCTGCCAGCAGTCCTTGTGAAAATGCTGATGATCCATAAGAAATCCAGAAGTGTGTTTATGGCAGTTGCTCCTAAGTGCCATTTTTAAGGGGTTTATTCCACTGTTCACTCTTCCTGCTCATCTTTCCAACAGGCAGTACAGGGGGACAGGATTTGTCTTCTCCTACTACCACAAACAGACATCCAACTAGGTGGAAGCAAAGTGTGTAAGAGTATTAAGTTGTCAAAGACTTACACCAGTTCTAAAAAATAACTGCAATTTCCTGTACTCCACGCTACAATTAAGCAGTCATAATATGGCAGCCTATAGATGCCAGACCCAGAAATAATCAGTTGAAAAGATAATCACTGACAGAGGAGTTCTCATTTTCTTTTTTCCTGTTTTAGTGGAAAAGTGTGTGTTTAATTCTTTCTTTCTTTGATTTATTTCTTGGGAGGACTGTGATCTTTCACACTTCTGTCATATTTGGCCTGGATTTGTTAACTTTTTTTTTCTGGGAGATTAGATAAGGACATGCTGCTACCCATATGCCTCTTCTATGGCTGCTGCCTAAATAAGTAAAGTACTGTAACTTCAAGGTAAGGCCAACACCACAGTCTGAAAATGTTCTCTGGGAAAACCTTGTGCAAATGAACACTTCATCTTACCTCAATTGTGAGGTGGGATGAGAAAGCACACCTAAAGTATGTTTTAAGTAACTCTGCAGTCAAAATGTGATTCTATCTTCTGACCTGAGGCTGGCTGAGGTGCACAGCATGGAAATTTAAGCCAGCCAAAAATATTTATTTACATGCTAAAGACAAATTAGGGAATTCTGAGAGTGAGGACTCATGTATTCAGTTATACATGTTTTTTGCTGAATTCAAACACCTAACGGAAAAAGGATATGATAGTCCCTTTCTCTGATGTTACACATCAGCAATATCTCCACAGCAAAAGAAGTGCAGAGCCTAATGCTCAGGTCTTGCTGATTAGATCAGGGAAGAGGTAAAGTTCAGATGCTTCCTTTTCATTCTGTGATATTAAGCATACACCTAAGTTTTGTTAGGACGATGGTTGGCTACTCTTTCTCACTCTTACACCTTGATTTCTTTTACCGCTTCTATTTTGACTTTCTTGAGCTAAAATTTTGCCTGAGGAGCCTCTGAGATATTCTTGAGGGCATCCTCCCAGCAAAGTACCCACAGCACTTCTGGGCAGCCATGGGAAGGCCACCTCCATCCCTTTGGCCTGACCCGTCCTTTGTCCTAGCCTGGCTGTACATTACTATCACAGTCGCAATATATGGTCTGTCCCACCACATAACTTATTTCACTGCCCACAGTTTCCTGAATGCCATGTGTTTAGATAAAATAGCTCTGTGGTGCAGCTGGGGCACCAAGTGCTTTTCTTCCTAGCAGCCAGTCAGTTATGTCCACCTCCCCAGGTGCGTGGCTGGGAAGGGGTATGTTTAGGGGAAGACCATCTTGGACAGGTCATGGCCATACAGAGGTGGCTGAGGAGGATGACTGTGGTTGCAGATGGCTGCCAGGAGAGCGGTGCTGTACCAGGGCAGAGGCAGTGAGGGAGCCAGGTCAAGGATGGTAACTGCTGCGGTGTTAGTTGGAGAGAAGGGAAGAAGAGAACTGTTTTCACCCAGGGTCTGAGGTGCTCCTGAAGTCCTTGAGAAAAGTGCTACTGCGTACCCTGTACATGGTATGTGTGGCCATGTGTTCAACTGGTGGGATGTTAGTCACCAGGCGTGGAAAGGGAAGGGACAGCAGACAAACAGAGGGAAGGAGGCAGCAGAAACCTGTTTTTATTGACCCTCTGACTTCCTCTGGAAAGGATGGAAACATTCAGTCTCCCCATGTAAGTATCACAGCCACGGCAGTGACCACAGCACATGGCATCAACAGTGGTGTTATAAATTTTATTTATACCTTTTTAAGCCAGTGCCCACTCTATTTCCCCCACTGTCTTGTAGTGCCCAGGCATTGCACACCCTGTGCATGGAGGAGGTGACATTGAAAGGCTAACTGACCTTTCCTGCAGAGCAAAGAGAGGCAAGGAAGAGCTCCAGGACTGAAGGCCCACAGGGATGGAGAAGGAAACTGGAGAAATATCTAGTGTCATTCTCCAGTTACACCTAGGACCTAGCTGACATTTGGGGCCACTGCATACTTTGGCTTATGCTTGGCACTGGCCAGGGCGACAACTTCATAATTGGACTTGCAGCACAGATATTACAGGAAGGAACAGAGATCAGGAGATACTTGTTGTGGCAGTACTGAATGTGGTGAGGGCATAGAGGGGTGCTACAGCCCCAACTACAGAGTGGGAATGTCTTTTTGGACTTCCAGAGCAGTGTGCCGGGGGCAACGCGTATTCCCTGTGAGATGGAAGAGAGGCCCTGTCCCCTCCTTCTGTAAGCCTTCTTCCTGTTTATGCTGGCTGTAATGAGCCTTGAAAGAAGGACACACATTTTCTTTCAAATGAGAGGGGCTGAGAGTCTGCTGGTAGTTCATACGTGGTTGCTGTCAGGCACCCCTGGTGCAAGCCTCCTTGCACCCACCAGCAGTGGATGAGCCCTGTGCATCACTCAGCTGGTGAGGTAGGACCTGATGCTTTGCTAGTGCTACTTTTCTTGCTGGTGCCAAGAATAAACAGTGTCAACAGTTCTGAGCTACTGAAAATTGCACTTGGTGAATATTTGGCAGGACGAGAAGATGCAGTTGAACTCACTTCCCTATTGATCTATCAGTGGCTTGCCCAATGGCAACACCTAGGTACATAGATCCTTGATGCCAGGGGATGTACGTCAGAGTGCAAAACCAAAAAGGCTTCATGCAGACAGCAAATGAAGCTGCTGTTGGTGGCCCATGGTGGCTTCTGAGACCCTGGAGCAAGAGAGATTGATGTCTCTATACGTAATCAAGTGTGGTCTCTCTATAGGGGACATTTGAATGCATCTTGTTTAGCTGCTTTTTGGGACAGAAATTGTCGTTAGGAGGTGATAAACTGGAGGACATGAGGCCTCACAGACTCCTGTGATGAAGACAGGTACTGGGAATTAAATTTCTGTTCCATTTGAATGGGTGAAATAGAGAAATGGTACAAATGGTCCAATAAGCAAAACAGATAAAAATGGGCCAACAGAGTAAAATGGGAATTTAGAAGCTGGTATACTGCCACTCGAGCTGCAGGCTTTGCATCTAGAAGTTAGGCACCTACTACCGGGCAGCATTTTGTCTGGGCAGTGGCATGGTCCACTAGTAAGTGCTTGCAGTGCATGCCCAGGTCAACCATTTCAGTGGTCAAGCCTCAGCTGAGGCTGGCTCCAGCAATGTGGACATCCTGTTAGCAAATCTGAGAGTGACTGAGGTGTTTCTTTGTATGGGTTGTAAGCTGTGGTCCCTGAGATGAGCTGGCTAGTTCTTGGACAACGTCTACAGGTATCTTTAGTCCAGTAGGTTTGCTCTGGAGTATCCTGGTTCTTCCCCTAAACCTTGCAAGTCACCATCTCTTTTGCCATGCTGGCATACAGATCAAAAGATGATGGTAAGCACAGTCCTTTCAATAGAACATTGTTTTAGATACACCTCTGGCCTAAGGTTGCTCCAGGGAATGAGAAGTGGGGAAACCCCGAGGGCTGTTAGGCCTGCAGCAAGGACAAGGATGGTGAACACCAGACCACTTTTGGAGTGGCCCTTGAGAGTGACCTAAGGGAACAGCACAACCAAAACTAGTAGGACTTGCTTCTAGTGTATAGTGTTAATTATTATGAAAATTGGCATAATTGGGCCCATTCACTGGTAGGAGTCTCACATGGTTTGATCTAAAGGAAGCCATTTTACTGTGTGTATGACAAAACTGCAAACTACTGCTCTGAGAAGATTAGACAGGGAAAAAAGAAAGGTTTTAATATCGTGAAATTATACTAATCACATGTCCTCAACCTTGAAGAGGGTTAGGATTCTTAATATGACCATTTAAAAGAATAATACTGCTCTCAGAAAACCTTTCTATTCAAAATGAATTACTTTGCTGGCACCTGACTGACAAAGACGTTTTTTAGTTTCAGACGCAACATACAGTACACAAGGACACATATTTTCTCACTGGAAGGCAACAGATTATTACCTGCATTGCTGTTTTGTAACATCACAACTTAAATGGCTTTTATGTTCCGAAAAGAAAAAGCAGGGAGAAGAAAGGAAAAGCTTTTGAAGAAAAAAATAATTTTCCAATAACCCCCATTAACTACAGAGGTCATTGTGGCAAAATGAATGGGACTAGAAATCCACTAAAAGCTGCAGTATAAGGTACATTGAGACTTACAAGCCTTTCACCAAGTAGTTACAAATGGGACTAATGGTTTAAACTTGTTAGCCATTGTCAGAGCCTCTGATCCTTGAGTCAGCTATGGAGGCTATGGCAGAAATCGATAAGGCATCACTTACACAGTGAACTGCTAGACCATATAGATTGCCTGAAGGGAATTGCTCAGTTCCTCCTGTTCTGCAAGCTGAAAGCAGGCAGTTGAATCTCCAGATTGATTGGCCACACTACCCTGGGGCAATTAAGTCTTTTGCCACTTGGAGCAGTGATGAAGGTAAGGGGAGGGAGAAGAAGTCCAGCATGAGAGATTGCAGGCTGGACTTCTATGCTGTGGCGAAGCTCATGGTATGTTTTCACGGATCATCTGCATTCTGAAGTGAATGGCCTGAGACTGGCACATTTGTCTCAGAAGTCACAGAAGGCATGACAGTACCATTGTTGGTATGAACAGTCAGATAGCAAACTATATATAAACTACTGCCTATATGGACAGAGATATCCCCTAAGGCTGCGATTCTGAAACTGTTGGAGAAATCCCTTCCCGTTGGCATATTTTGAAACGTTCCTGTCGTATTGATCAGCTGCTTTCTGGTGGAGTACTACAAGGCTTCAATTAAATTAAGCATGTTTTTGTAACAATTATAGACAAGCTACAAATTGTCAGCAAGCTGTGAAAGAGAAATGTTGGTACTCGCATGCCAAGAGACTTTGAAAGACAAAGGGGTGCCGCTGTCAGACCTGGTGCTCTCCTCGCCATGAGAGTTAGTTGTAGCCTCCATTTCTGTCCAGTCTTGCACAAAGCATTGGTATACAACTCTGACAAAGTTCTGAAATGATGGCAGTGATCTCTTAAGACACTGTGATCTCTCTACTGCTCTCCAGCTTTTGTTCCCCCTCTTCCAGAAGTTTAATAATGCAATGCTACATAACAGCCAACTAAGCAACTCTCAGTGCTATCCCCCCCTCCCCGCTCGCTTCATTTCACCTCTCCTTTGTCCCTCCAAGACAAGCAAAAATGATTCTCACAATTTGTTTCATTTATTTTGTCTACCCACGTTTGAGGGAAGACCAGTTCCAGAATAGTCATTAGCTTGGTGGTCAAAACACTCCACAGTTTAAGGGGGAATTAAAACGAAGATGCTTTTCTGATTCAGAAAGTGTGTAGATGAAAACTTACTATCCCAGATGCAGGCTCAAATTTTAACAGTGTTATTGCCTATCCTGGAGCAGTTGTGCATATGTGCTTTCCTGCTCGTGTTTTCTTTCTCTCTTACTTTCTTTCTTTCTTTTTCTCTTTCTTTCTTTCTTTCTTTCTCTCTTTCTTTCTTTCTCTTTCTTTCTTTCTTTCTTTCTTTCTTTCTTTCTTAATTTTCCACAATTGTCTTCACATCCACAGAGATGTAAAAAATTCTGAAAATTTTCTGTGAGTTAAAGAAACAGTATCTTGTACAGGGATAGCCCCAATGATGTCTTTTCTGCTGGAAAATGTTCAAATGGAGCAAAGGAAGAAAATGTCAAGGTTGTGAATTGATTGTTGTCACTGTTTTGTCCTCTCTCTCTCATACACATTTTGTCCAGATTCTCACTACTCAGAAAATGACTTTATTGTTACAGTTGCTTGATTGCTCATAGAGAAAAAGAAGATGACAGTCTGCTAGAGGTCACTAAGGACCTTTTCCTGAAAAAGGCTTGCTAAATGATACAGTAACAAGCATCTGGTGTGGTCAGAGAATGACGACGAAAGCAAGTTTCAGGCAGATACTGTGGCTTGTTTTAGTTCTTAATAGGCTGTGTAGGACATGACCAAGTTTTTCAAATTCCTCATTGAGCTGGGGATAACGTATTAACAAACCCATGTGCACCTTGGAGGAAAACAGCAAAGTCAGCAGAGGTAAGCTAAGAGCCATTATCATACACGATTTAGAAGGGGTTTCCTTAGTGCCTGAACACCAGAGCCAAATAGGTGGCATTATTGTTACATGGCAACATGTAACGTGAAAGTTATTTTAGATCATTTACTCTGATGACCAATCAATGTAATAGCATATCTGCGGCAATGTACATGACTAAAGTGTTCTGAGGTATCAAGTGGGCAGATTGTGCTAAACCCTATCCAGCAATTTGTTGTTTGTGACAGATCGTGATATGACCACATTTCAAGAAATTGATAGTCCAGAAGCACAAAGTTTTTTGAAAGAAGTCTTGGTTTTTTTTTTTCCTCATTTGTTCCTGGACAGATTTACTCTGGAGGAAACTGTACAATTACACAGTGCTATGGCAGACTATTAGCTCTAAATAAACCTTCTCATTTATTTGGCTTTACATGGCTTTCAATTTCTGCAATACATCTATCACCATTTTATGAAAAGTTGCTGGCGTGTGCAAGTTGATAGTGGAAAAGTCCTTCAAATGCAAAAAAGCCTCCTAGTGAGGTCAAGTCACTCATAACTGCTTTGGTGCAGAAGTAGCTGATGATAAACGCTAGCTAAATCTATAGAAGAGAAATCAATTCATTCCACTTACGAACCATATGCCTCCTGCTTTCTTTTGCATAACCACAGTAAGGGACTCAGAAGCAGGGGCATCAGAGTGTTCAATAAAACCATTAAGCAGTAATTTTTGTATGTGTGATTTGACAGCACTTTGAATGAATACCTAACACAGCTTTTGCAGTACTGGAGAATCATTTCTGTGAATGTGTTTTTCCATAAATCTCATTCCTTCCCAAACTTCTGAAATTGTGCAGTAAGCATAACACAAAATCTCAAAAAGATCTGTCCACATTTATTCCACTTCTTGTTCATGGTGACTTACCATTCTGTCAAGTTGCTCTGACTGCCTGGTTCTCCCTTCTGCTCTGCTGACCGATATCAGGGCTTGTTTTCTGTTGCCTTCCACCATTAATTCATTTTGAAAGACTGTCTATGGGCAATTCTCCTTTGTGCTTCATCTGACCTTTTGGCATGAGCTTTGACTGAAGTTTTCTCTAGTCAATATTTTTTGTATTCTCTGTGTATATCTCATGTATCAAAGAGTCCCCAGTGAGAACTCCTGGTTCACCATAAAGTTAAGTGTAAGTGGTAATGTTAGAGGAGATGTTTAATTGTGTTTCTTGTGATGGAGAGAAGACTAACTTATAGATAGGATATGACAGCTTTCAAGAGTAAAGATACTGGAGCAGAAGAGACACGCGTGTTATAAAGTAAGTTCTCATTATGACTGTTCTTCACTATGGGAAATTTTGGTGATTTCGTATTTTCTGCAGATAACAGTTCTGTCTGCATTCATTCTTACAGAGACGTCTGCATCCCTATCTTCATGAGTCCCCTTTGTTGTCCTGAATACACTATGAATCTGGAAAATTTGTCATTGAGGGTGAAGAAACAGCTCTGGAAATAGCACCGGGCTTATGGAATGGAAAGCTTTTAAAATTAGGAACAGAACTTGAAGTCTGAGCCTCCATGTATCGGAAGTTTTTAATTCTTGGAGCCTGAGGGTTCCAAGTGACACAAGTCACTCCATTCTGCTTGGCATGAAGCTGTTGTGTTTTCAATCAGGTAGAGATTTTCAAGACTGCTGCTGTTTCAACTGTGGTTGTCAAACAGGGAAGTCACGAATGTGTGGTTTGGTTGTTATCTGAGAGCATGGGAGGGAGCATAACATTTTAGCCAGCCATAGAGAGAAAGAGAATTTTTTTTGTTAGGAGGGCAAGATATGGACAGAGCAGATGATAAATTTGAGTATTATGTATTTCCCACAATACAAGTCTAAAAGAACATCAGTACTGCAGAATAGTCCACTGCAAAGCATCAAGATCTATTGTCAAAGAAAAGAAAATCCTCTTGTTGATATATCACCACACAGGTGCACAGCAGCGCTCTCCGGAGTCGGGGTATATCTGGCACTATTCCCTTAAGGAGATCCAGCCGTGCATTCAAGCAGGTGAGGTGTTCCACCTTCTGTGATAGCTGGTATGAATAAGTCAGTACTAAGAACTGCCTCTGGTTGAGGTAATTTCAAATTTAGTGACTTCCAGACATATAACTCAGGATAAAATCCAGCTAACAAGTGTATGAATTTTATAGCAAATCCATGAATGACTAAATTATGAACTTCGCAACAATACAGTAATTCCACAGGAGGGACTTGCACTTTGGCTCTTACAGAACACTGATAAAAAATCGTGCACTACTTCTATGGCTCATCATAAAAAAACTGCTAAGGGGGTGGTTTTAAAGGTACTTCTTCAGACTGATCCATGGTTTAATACATTGTGACCTGGTTAGTTCCTTTTAGTTAAAAGAATTAGGAGCCAAAGAAGTTGATCTCACTATTAGTACAATATAAAGAGGCCTTAAACCTGGCATGTTAACCTTTTTCAGGTCCCTTTGTATGGTCTTAGAGTAGTGAAGGCATCTTTGTATAAATTGGATTCAAACCTCTGTGTCTTGGAGTGTACTTGGAGTATATTCCATCTTTGTATTAATGGATAAATGTCAAATAAAGATGCTATGGACATTTTAATTCTCCAAAGCCCATGTTTTATTGTGGAAATATTACAGTGTTTATTATATAATCTGATTTAACAGAAGAATCTTGGAGACTAGTA
The DNA here is from genome assembly GCF_000690835.1 of Fulmarus glacialis. NCBI lineage: Eukaryota > Metazoa > Chordata > Aves > Procellariiformes > Procellariidae > Fulmarus > Fulmarus glacialis. The sequence continues at coordinate 10,297 of NW_009194459.1, read as the reverse complement.
ATTAGAGTTCCTAGCTGAACAAGGATAATATTTTTGCTCTGGGTAGAACTCTGGGTAAGTTTCTGGTTTGAATGTGTTTGTATGAATATTTGAAATGGTCTAATAGCACATGAGCAACTGACGTGCTTAGGCTGCATAAAAACATTGTGCATTAGCGAAAAAACTTTTCACAGGTTAAAAGTAAGTAAAACTATGGACCCAATTTCAAACAGCTACTTCATTATAAAACGAAAATTGAATAAGGTCAGCAGAATTACACAGTTTTAAACTGCTAAGAGATTAAAAGAGTTGGCTCTTAAAAAGTATAACATCATTTATGCTGATAACCACTAATGTGATGTCCATAAAACATATCTGTTTATTAAGGCAAACATTTCAAAATCTCTTTCAGAAGCTGATAGTCGTAATTCTTTTCTCTTTGCTTCTTTTCTCTTTGATTATACTGACTGTATAATCCATATTGCTTTGAATGTTGATAAACATATGTTGCACATTATGTGTTATAACTAATCCATGTTCTTTCTCTTGGTCTCTCTCCCTCTAGGAGGAGAACAGTTAGGGCAGTGTAGTTTTTTGTTTTTCTTTGTTTTTTTTTTTTCTTAAAGTGCATTCAGCTATATATTAATGTGTAAGAAGGCAGATTAAATGTGGAAAATGTGGAGATTTGGGATGACCTTTAGTTTTTATAAGAGTTTGTTTCACAGCTGGGGCTGCCCTTAAAAATCTGTTTCAGGGTGGCTTCTTGTAGACTTAGTTTATTCAGTTGTTGCGTTGCCACAAACTAGCAGTACCCTGGCCTGCTCAATGGTTTGGATACCAGAACCTCATCTGTGGAAAAAAATGTAATAAAGAAGCATTCAGCTGTAGGCATAAAACTGTATGTATAACTTCCTGCCTAATTTAATTCCATTTTAAAAAATCTAACCCCCAAAATTAAGATATTCTTAGAAGTATGGGAAATTCCTGCCAGATGATTTTCTCTGTTTTGTCCTCTTCATACAAGCCAGCAATCAGAGCATACATTTGGTAAGAACAATGTGTTTTGTTTTAAAAGCTGTATAAAAGGGAAATGGTTTAGGGCGTGGTCAATGGGAATTCTTTCAGTCATTGTTCATCGGTCTAATCCTACAGTATGAAATTTGAAAGGCTTGAATTAATTCAGCTCATCCTAGATTACAAAGCTATGTGAAAGCAAGTGATTGGCAGCAGCTTCATGAAAAAAGATGGAAAAAATACATTACTATACTGCTTACTTTTTGGCAAACTAAAATATAGACAGATAGATGCAAACACATTAATTGCTGAAACTGGGCAAAAGGTTCCAGCACTGTGTTCTGCTCAGTAGCTTGAAAAATACGAAAGATGCATCTTTAGATAATCCTGGTTCCTATATTATTATTTTGATCTACTTAATTTTTTTTTAATACATTATTTGTAGTCACCCTATTTCATTCCTGTCTGGGTCTCTTGGAATTACTATTCTTTTCTGGCTCACTGTTGTAGAAGGGGCACTTGGAAGCATATACTTAACAAATCTGCATTTTCTTCTCCAGGAAGATATTTCTTGACACTGTGGCTGATATCTGTGGCAAGCAGGTCATGAAGGACTGTGAGATTTCAAATGTTGTTGTGTTAAGATTTATGCAAAGGGTTGATGTCCAGACTTTGAACACCTATAAAATATAGATATTAGTGTATAGCTACTTTCCAGAGAGGGTTATAATAACTTTTACCTTTACCAATAAACTTTATATGCTTTTTTTTTTTTTTTTACTAAAATAGGTAATTCAGTATGAAAGTGAAAATAAAACTGAAATAGTGGACAAAGAGATGTCTTTCAAGTCCTGTGAACTGTTTCTGGGTCACTGTTGTATGCACTGGAACTACCAAAGGTCTTGAATAGACCCATCAGTTCAAAATATATACAAATAGTTCTGTGGGGTTTTTTTTCCTGCTATGGTGGGACCTGATATGTGAAACTAAAGGGGGATGGCAAGACAGTTTGCACTTAAGCACATAACTGTGGACAGCTCATAATTAAAGCATAGCAAGAATCTGCGTTATTTCCATTATATTATGGCTTGTAATGTCACCATCTGAAGATTCTGAAACTTTAGAGCTCAGATTCCTGCATATCTTCTGGTTTAAGACATCAGGAAAACAAAAATAGTGAGTCAAAGAAAAATAGTCCTAGGCTTGGAGGAAAAGGTAATTTATCTAATTTAAAACTTTTGATAACCAAAGAATAGAGTGTTGCTTTATTTCTGTGTCTGCCTAGTCTACTTAGGGTAGCTGTAGATGATATGCTACCTCAGCAGAGATTAGATTTTATGGGACAATCTAGAGAAAGATGTAGTTCCTTCGGTTTCTGTTAGCTTTCAGTGAGAGTAACAGCTGCTCAACTCCCCTTAGAAACAACGGTCTAATATCTAGATACTTGCTGGGTGAGGTACATGGAAATCTAAGTTATATATATTAGTTGCATTACATGGATTTTTTTTTTTTAAGGTTGACACCGCTTGCCACATTTCCTTTAGCACAGGCCCTGAAGAAATTTACTTGAGAATAGCAGCTTTTATACTTTCGTAGCTCCTGGAGTATTCAGGGTCCAGTTTGACTAATCCTCAGGATGGTCACCTTAGTGAGCACCAGAAGTATCAGAGAGGTGAGACACCTTGGCCACACCTGCAGTTTCTCTGCAGGTGCAGGACTAGGATTGCTGTATTCCACAAGTGTGTTCACGTCATCTTAGATAGTGCTTAATTGTTTCTTTAAGGTAGCTGTTTGAGTACAGTTGGACTAGATGATTGTTGTAGGTCCCTTCCAACTGAACTGTGCTATTCTATTCTATTCTACGTTACATAGCCATAGTGAAATCATGTGATATGTTCAGGAACTCAGTGCCTGGAAAATGACGTTTTGGCAAATCAATGTATTACCCCGTGTGTTCTTCTCACTAACTCAGCTCAGTCCTGTCCTGAAATTTAAAGGAAGAGTGTATGGCACTAATTATATCAGAATTCTTACCTACGTGCATAATCATCACTTTGTGCTATTTGTAAGAAAATCGTCTTAGAAAACGTGCTTTTAATTCAGTATCAGGCCAGATGTTTCTGCACACATAGTCCCACATGTCCTCAGCCACTGAGGAAGGCTCTAACCTAAGAGACGTAAATGCAGAGCAGATAAGCAACCTCCTTTTGATGGATGGACGCAGGCCCAGAGCATCCAAGATATTGAAGGGTGTAATTACTGCCAAATCCCTTTCAAGATGTGGGACAAACTCAACATAATATAAAAAATAATTAAGGATGGCCATATTTTATTGCTGGATCAACAAGTTGCCTTTTGATGAGTCAACTTAAAATTCAGTTTTTGTATGATGTTCCAATTTAAAGAATAACAGAACTTGCAGAATTTTTACAATAGTTTTCTGGGATACATTGCATTTCTTCCAGTGTTAGCATATGGTACATGTACCCGGGACAACGTTCTACACAAGGGTTAAAATGACTTGGGAAAAATGCTGGGATGTGTGGGTTGATTTGCATTTGCCACATATCTTCAAGTCCAGGGTTCCTACAATATTTAATTAATTTTCTCTATAGCTTTAAATGGAGTGCAGCTTCTATTAAGTTTAATTAGTTTCCCTGGAGGCTTGCAGGGTAATGGTACAGCTACTAAAGGAGAGCAGCTTCTAATTGAGGGTAGCTTCTAAACAAAGATACATGTAGTTGAATACATTCAGTTTCAGGGCTGGGTTACTTCAGTGAGGCACTGCCTTATATTCAGAGATGGATGTGCTGTGGGGTTAATTGACTTGAGGGGTGGCAGGATAACTGATCTTTGAGTCTGTGTGACTCACAATTGCAGTGAGTAAGGATTTTTACCATTATCTTGCAATGGAGAAACTGAGATACAGATCAAAGATGTGGCTGTTTGAGCTCTTTATGAAAACTGTCCTATGCAGTAAAAAACCCAACAGTTGCATCAAGATTCAACTACTCCATGAGACTGGTTTTGAAGGCAAAACCTTGGCCTTCAAAAAATTTGGACTACCTTCCAAATTTACCAAGGAGAGTGGAGCCTGAATCTAGAATCAGACAGTTGTCTCCTCGCAGATGCTTATTGCTGAGGAAGCTCTGACTTGGTCCCCATTTATATATGCCAACCTAGAAAACCCAGAGACTTTTGCTGTAACGTTTTGGCATTAATGTTGGCATTGCAGCTGGTGGTGTCTGTCACTTGTGTAATCTTCAGGCAGAACGAAACTGCAAAAGCCCCATCAGCAGGGTATTCCCAGAATAATACTTGGAAAATGTATACAGGTGAGTAATATGGGAAATAGGTGTCTTCACAGTAACTTTTCTAGATTTATTTGCTAGTACATACCTGGACACCAGTACATAGAAATTCCCTTGAAAAATCTAGTTTAAAATGTTGTACTGGATGATGGAGAAGTGGTCTGCATAAAACAGTAAGAAGGGGAAAGTAGTTTGTGAATGGTGGAGGAAAAAGATTGCACCTGTTACCCTGATAATCCAACTATTTGGGAAGATATGAGAAGGAGCTGTTATAAAGCTATCTATCTGTTATATTTTAGATACGAATTAATGTTGTGGTCTGTCACGCAGGGAAAAACTTAAAAGAAGAAATTAAACCCCAACAATAAATAAAAAGGAATATGTTTTATTTTCCAATATCTTTTGATAAGGACGCATAGAGCTCCTTTGATATTCTCATTTTTCAGCACAAATTCCCCCTAGACCAACAAAAAAGGTCTTAGTATAATTTTGAGCTTCTTCTTCCGGGGAATTATTAATTATGCATTTTTTTATTCTTTCCTTCCTCCCACCCCCCATCTTAAGTATTTCTGCTAGTTATTTAAAATCAGTTAGTCCATATAAAAATTGCCACTTCCCCTAAAAATAAACGTGATATTCTGCCTGTCTGAGTAAGCAGGAAAACAAGATAAAATAAAGTGTTGTCTCTTGATGTCTGCTACTAACCACTTCATGGCCAAAATCAGATCTCGCAAAATATTTGGGTCTCAAGTGCTTTCATGTTTCAATACAACTTAAACTACCCTTGATGACTAGGGCTTTTGGCCACAAAATGCAAAGGCAGGTCCCTAGCTCCATATTTAGACATCTAAAGTAGTAACCTGATTTTCAGGAATGGATAGCCAGCTTCAAGAGGATTAAAAGACACTTGGTACCTCTGAAAAACATGAAAACATACAAAGTTTAAGTACTTAATTTTAAGCACCCCTATTTGAGAAGGTTGACTTTAACTTACTTGTACATTGCCCCTGATGTAAGAAGGATAGCAATGCATTTCCTCCTCTCTGAAGAGTGCAGTTGAAATAGCTTAGGGAAAATGATGATTTCCGCAATATAAAACTGGTCATCTGGGGCACGGGTCTCCTCTGTGAACAAACAGAAACTATTGGAAAAATGAGTTGCTATAGCTGTTTTAAAAGGAAAAGGCAAAAAGAACATGATAATTTAAAAAATTGGATGTAGAAGGTCACAGTTAACATCACACACTGTCATACAACAACTTTCATTTAAGCAAAGAGCATTCTTATTTAATTGCGTGCAGAGTGTAACAACAGGACTAGTCCAGTGCAAGGAGCAGTTAGCAGGGCTCATTTTAGCATTTGCTGCTAATATCAGGAAATGCCATATAATACTTACCTGTTCACTCGAAATACTTTTATCTGTGGCATTACACTAATGTACATAAGTAGTATCGTTTCCTTGCAAGTAAAAAAAAAACCCAAAACCTCACCAAAACCAATTTGGAAGAAATTCTTAGTAGTTTTAAAATTCCGTGACTTTGGTCAAAGGACTGAGAAACCAGGTATTAAGGATTTCAGGCCTGTCAGAAGCTTCCTCCAATAAGAGGGCTTCTGTCATTCACAGTTGGGCACGTTCAAGATTTCCTGTGTTACTTACCTTCATGCTGACAGCTTGAGTGTCTCAGGAGACTGTGGGATTTTCTTTCCCCTTTTTTTTCCTTTCAGAGTGTTTTGAGTGTCAGAGGGAGCTGAGGAGCAATGGGAAGGAGTGAGAATGAGATGGGTTTTTCGGTGTTTCAGCTACTCTCTATTAAATTTCAAACAAAATATTGGCAATTTGTTAAGCCTTTCCCTCCTAACTAATATTTAAAAGCATTCAATTAAGATTTTATAATGTGTCCAATGAGTTAAACCGCCCCATGATATTAGAAAAATATTACATATATAAATAAAATACATCAAAGCATTAAAAAGCTATTACACACTCCGAACATAAAATGGCAGAATAATGATGGATCCTGCCATGCAGCAAACATATTCAAAAATATTATCTTCCTGGTAATGAAATGCCATCCGTTTCATTTTAAGCTAAATACGTTAGACATATCAGTGGAGTCTGTGCTGACACAGCAGTGAGTTGAAATTGAAAATCTGAAATTATATATATGATTGGACACAGTGTTAAAGTAATTTATAGGAAAAACCACAAATGTGCTGGGTCTGCACCTTTTGGTGAACTCATTTTAGAGAATCAGATAGAGGAAAACTCTACCATTTCTAATGTGCAGTTAGAATGGCAGTTCGCCAGGGCCCCGATATATTCAGTATGAGGGGCAGAAAAAATAGGAGAGAAAGAAAGAAAGAGGCTAGGGAGACTTGATTCAAATTACAACAATTCTGCATAAGCCATCAAGAAAATGGCATTCGTTTTCATCGCTCTGACCTAATATGATATAGCAGCTGTAGGAACTGTATTAGCTATCAAGACAAGTGGGAGATAACGGGGAAACATTTAGAGAGGGACATCAGGATAGGGCTAATTTCAGCTCTGCTGCAGGTGCTTTGCATGCTTTGCCATGGAGAGCAAAGTGGCAG
>NW_009194459.1:0-3387 GCF_000690835.1 Fulmarus glacialis | reverse complement strand
TCATTATGACGGTCATCTGATACCCAGAGTTTAGGCTGAAATTCAGGTTCTGCTGACTGGAATGGAGCCTCGGTTATTACACACACACACACACACAAACACACACACACACACAAAGGCACACACATACAACCCTCCCACCCAATGTGCACTGACAATTTCTCTCTCTCTCTCTCTCGCGTAAGTATTTTATTCTGCCTGGCTGGCTCATCTCCAGTCAACTAAAGAAAACCAAAGAGACAACAAGCATCAGGAAAGGTTTTGTGCACAGAGCAGCTGTCTATGCCTTACTTTCAAGTGTCTTTTATCCTATTTCTTGCAGTTCTTTCCTGAATTCAGAATGTTTTTCATTTAGCTTGGGAAAAGAATTGGAGAAAGAAGCAGTAATTTACTATTAATATATGAATTCAGTCCTAGCATTACTATTACAGTTATTAATGTGCTAATTTATAGCATTAAATAACATTATAATTATTTATTACTTGTTAATCAGAAGTAAGATAATTGGAGTGGTGCAAAGTATAAAGTTAGATGGATGCTATCACAGAGCAGCGACTTTCTAAACAGATCAGACACACAAACCATTTTGGGGTTTTATATTAATCTCTTACTTAATCTCCTACAAAATACCAATGCCCTAAATGAACCTGATTTTTAAGAGTACCATTGTCCTGATTTTCTTCAAACATCATAGCGGTCAGAAAACATGAAAAAAAGTAATGAATGGGACTTTGAAAAATATTTCATACAGTTCCGTTGAACCACTGTTCTTGTGGACAACAGAAAAAAAATCCTTTAGCTTTGGGAGCAGTGTGTAAACAGTGTGTGTGCTTTATTTCGGATATGTGTTGCTTGTTTCTAATGTTAGGAAGTGTTATCTTTTAATTTTTTTTATTATCTGAGTATTATAAAGAGAAGGTGATTTGTATCTTGTTGATGGAACATCTACATGGTTTGTAGAAACAACCCACTGCAGGAACTGGTGAATCATACTCTGTTCATCTGAGAACTGTGATTGAAGATTTATTGCCCATAGAGAAAGAAATCTGTGTACGTTGCAATTACATTTTTACCGCCTTGCCTTCCCAACACCAGATCATGTGGTGTTTTGGTATTGAGCAAATCCGTTTTGCTCTGGGCAAGTCAGAGAAGCTCTACCACACCACTCTCCTGGAAACCTCCTCCAGAGGAGCTAGCAATGATCAGCAAAATGTTTCTCCCCTTAGCTATAGATCAGCTTCTGCTTCATAGTTCCTGTGTGATGCCTTCACCACTAGCTCCACACTGTGGCAGGTTCCCTGTTCACACTGGCAAGAGCTATCAGGACGAGACTTTCGGTTCCCATGAGTTCTCCCTCATGTTGGGTCCCAGGGACATATTTCCAGTTTGAATTCGGGGTCTTTAAAGAGCTGCTTTAGAGTGTTCCTGTGAATTTTCTTTCAATCTTCTCAGGGAAGCTCTCATGGTGGCACTTTTTATTCTTAAAAGCCCCTCAGAGAATGATATAATGAAGAAAAGAAAACTTCATCTTAAATGGCTTATTCTTTAGCTTTCCTGGGCTTTTTTGTCTGCCCCATGGACAAAGTTCATGCTCCAAATGGGAAATGATTACACTTTTAAAGTATGATTCTCTATAATATTCCCCTGGGTCTCCTTGCTAAGCCTTCAGGAGGTGACTGGAGTCTTTTCCTAATTTTAAAAGGCAGCTTTGTGGGCAGTTCTTAACTGAAGAAGCTATACAATAGAAGCAGGATACATACGTGAAGTTAGCCTATAGCACGGAGTTACAATGTAGGACAACTTTTCAGCACTTCCCTGTTTATGTCTCTATCACCATCACTGACAAAAATATTTCCTCTTCTACTTTGGTAACATTTCCTTGAATGTTATTGTTAATGCTAAAGGTTTTTTGAAATAAAAGATGCGAAGAGCAAGAAGGAGTTAAGTTCATCAGCCCCTCTTTGTTCTGATTACATTTGTCGCAGAATATTTAAGAAGTGCCAGGACTCCTACTCCCCGCTACATCTACATTACTTGGAGTTCACAATAATAAGATGGGTGCCATTGCTTGCAACAGTTCACCTGGACTCCATCACTGAAATGATTTCTGGATATATTATCTGATGTTTGTAGTAGGAAGGATTGGAAAAAAGCGTTTCTTCCTGGTAATTACTTACTAAACAGAACTAATCTGGAACAGCTGATGTTCAAGGAGGTCAAACTTAATGAATGATTACAAATCTGTAATCAGTGTTTTACAGCATATGTACATGCTGGCTGACTTGTATACACAAGACGCAGAGGACACAACTGTGAATTTTTGCTCTTTATGGATTATCAAATGAGTTCTCTGCTGGGAAATGGAAGGTCTCTCATTCTTTCTGTCAGCCTGGTGTTGGGTCATGATTCTTCTGTTCCTTCTGCTACTACTATCATGTTTCATGTGTGACTTGGTCTGCATGCTAGAGGCAAACATGATATTTCTTTGCAAATAATAAATTTGTTGCATTCATCTGTAATGGGAAACCGAAGTTAACATTGGTTTAACAATCAGGGATTTTAATGAAATACTGCTCAAATCATTGCAATGAATAGGGCTGATGACTCACAAAATTAGACCTTTTGGCAAATTTGTTAACAACTGACAAAACTGCCTGAACGTCTCTGCTCATCAATGGAATGTCAACAACACTATGAAAAGTGATGGAAGAAATATGCTAAGATGGTCTAGTCCAATCCGACAGTAGTGTATTATCAGGAAAAGAACAGAGAGAATTACTGTTGACATACCTAGATATCTAGATAGACTTACTCTGATAATCAGTATTAACTCAGTACCTTGCATTTCTTGAATAACTGTTCCATTGGTTATTACTTTAATTACACCACTGTAACCCAACTGGCAAAGTTATTCAGACAGCAGACAATTATGGCATCGACAGACATTTTTGAGAATGATGTGAAACTGCAGTAAATTAATCTTGTAAATGTGTCCAAGCTATTTTTATGTCTGGAGGTAAAATAAAAACGCTAGTAAATTATTTGGAAGCCCTGAAACAACCAGATACTCTTGAGAATTGGAACAAGTTTTCAATTTTGTATCTTTTCCTTGCTGTCTGTGGAGAATTGAACAAAGTGCTGAGAATTTGTGATGTCAGGACAAAATAGATATCCTCTGTGAAAAGAAAAGGCAGGATGTTAAAGAGCATCCAAATCTGGAATGCAATTTGTGTAGTGACAAAAAAAAGTCCGTCTGACACCCAGGCAGCTTCTCTTTGGAGCATGGGCTAAAACAGACACACCTATGTTGCTTTTGAGTGAGGTCTTCAGCAAAATGGACCTGTGCTAGTGTAGGAACGGCGGCAGTGTTGATCTTCTCGAGGGTAG
>NW_009194458.1:30145-32307 GCF_000690835.1 Fulmarus glacialis | reverse complement strand
GGGTGTGCTCCCTCTCGTCGGCCTGTTAAAGGGCCTTTTATTTTTATTTTTTGTTGTTATTATCAAAGCTTTCTCGTTACTGTTTACACACGCCGCTCCTGCCTGCATCCCTGCGTGCCGAATATCGCGCGGTCGGGCTCGGTCTCCCGCCTGTCCCTGACACGACAGCACCCAGCAAAGGAACTGGAGTCTTGCATTACACCCATATAATTGGAGAAAGGAAAAAAAGGTGGGGGGGGGAAGTAGATTATAAAGTCATCGACCAGTTGCTGCTCTGGGCTGCGCGCAGGCGAAGACGAGCCCCGTCCTCCCGGCCCAGCACGTGCTGCCGCTGCCAAACCCTCCAGCAAACCCCGACCTGCCGGAGCTGAGCTCCCGCGTCGGGCGAAGATGATGATCGCGATCAGAGTTTGGGCTTTATTTTTAGATAAGGCAAAAACTGGCTTTTCTTGCTCTTCTTTTTTAACCTAGCACAGTTGCAGTCACTCCCTGCACCAGCCAGAGAAATACTTACGCCAGCAGCCTTGCTAATTAAGACGTGAACACTAACTGCTCCATCATTAATAATGTCACGAGGTGAGAACTAATGCTGTGACTGACAGCAAGTAACTCCTCCTGGTGACGGGAGTGTTTTATCCTGGTGACGGAGGCATTTTAGACGCAAATCTAAAGTGAGGTTTTCCTCCCAAACATTTTTTTACCTCGCCAGCCCAGGCGGCTGCCCACCCTGCTCTCGCTTGCCTCTTTTTTTTTTTTTTTTAACCCCCCAAAACACCGTGTAACCAAGAGTTTGGTAGTATTTAAAGCTATGCAACAGCCTCTCGCAGGCGAGGGGGTGCCATCGGCGTACGCCTCCCCGCCTGGAGGAAAAGCCTTTCCCAGCCAGCCCCCCCCCAACCCCGAGCCCACAGAGGGGCTGCACCCCTCGACGTGCCTTAGGTGGAGGCGGCCGGTGGGTCGGCGTCTCGACGGCTGTAATTACAGGCACCGCAGGCACTTTAACCTGTTCCCCTGCGTGCATCTCGCCTTCGGAGCACTGGTTGCATGTACAGCGAGGTGTGCGCCGAGCAAGATCTAACTCCCACGGGAATCACTGCGCATCCAGCAAATCCCCGGGGCTCCGTGTCCCCGTCCCCAGCGAAGGCACCCGTGCGAGGAGAGCAGCGCCGGAGCCGTTTTCAGGCTCTGCAGCCGTCGGTGCCGCTGAGCCCGAGGTACCGCTTCACCTGGGGCAGCCAACGCGGCCGCGCCGAGAGAGGAACCGCTTCGTAGAAGCCGCTGTTATTTTAAGAATAAGGAAGGGGCTGGAGGCGTTGCGACACGCGGGAGGGGATGTTTGCAGCATTCAACTTCCAGATTTCTCAGCGCAGCCCGTGCGGCACTCCCCGGGATTTCAGATGCAAAACTTGCCTTGAAATTGTGTTACAGGAAACGCTTTTTATTTTGATTTTTTTTTTTTTTTTCCTTGAGGTGGGACCCCTCAGGAGCGTTAACATTTAGGAATTAATTTGAAAACAAGCAAACAAAAAGCCTCGTGGGGCCGAGTTAGGGAGTTTTGCAAAAATCCAGCTTTTAGGCAAGGCTTTGCCGTTAAGCCAGCGCGTGGTGAGCCCGGTTGGCAGTCAAAGCCCGAGGAGCCAAGCTCCGCTCAAGGTCAGGAACTGAAGGGTAAGATCACGGCGCTGTTGTGCTGGGCTGGACCAGAAAGGGCAGATGTAGCGCAGGCAGGGACCAGGACCGGGCAGGGCCAAAATAGCCAGAGCCAAACGCAAATCTGGTTTTATAAGTAGTAATCAAAGGATGAGGGCTGGGAGAAACTGGATGCCATCGACTTGAGAAACCACTTAGGATTTGCGTTTTGTGCCTCCCCATCTCTTGCCCCAGCCCTCTCCCGGGCTGTCTTTGTGCATTAGGAGCAGGCAAGGTCTTTCCCGCACCTTTTTCCCCCATTTAAAACAACTTGAAAATGGGCGCAAATGGGGAGGAATCCTGTGTTTCAGCAGGGATCAGTGTTTCCCGGCGCTCAGCACACACCGTCGCATACTCACTTTTGAAACGGGAGCATTAAGAGCAAATTGCGTTGGCTGGTCGCACCTCCAGCGCTGCCAAACCCGGCGAGCCTGCCGGAGAAACAAAGGCAGGCCTGTCCTCGGCTGGGGGTT
>NW_009194458.1:0-30122 GCF_000690835.1 Fulmarus glacialis | reverse complement strand
GCCCCGGACCAGCACAAAGGCTGCACCGAACGGCAGGAATATATAGCCCAGGCTGGTTTGTGCCAGGCAAGTCAGCTCCCTTCATTGCTAATAAATAACTCCCCATGGTCTTGCATTTATAGGGATGAAGAAGGGAAGGGGAGGAAGCAGAGCACAAGTTGTTGGCCCCTTTGCCTGCTTGGTGCGTGGTTGCCGGAGCCTTGGAAAACACTTGCACATGCTAAATCTTGCTAAGGCTCAAAGAGCTAATTTTAGTCCTGCTGAGCTCCAGGCAGCCACATTCAAAGGGGTCTTTCCCCAAAAGACGAGGGGGTCTCACCCGAATCACCCGACGCTCAAAGCATCTGCAACAAAGAACGGGCTGGGAAAAGGGATTGCTGTTCACAGCCGGCGCAGCCCTTGCCAGATAAATCAGATGCTGCTGCTGCTGGGATGGGTTGTTTTGGCGCGCCGGGGCTTATTGTTCGAGCGCCAACAACTAAACATGCACGTGCATGTGGTATTTTTAACCTGCAGTTTAATTGCAAGGGGTTTCTCTGTAGTTTAAATGGAAATTGCTGTGCTTGATTAGCAAAATATATGTTGAGTTCATTATCGCCCCGTCAGGCACTTCCCCTGTGCAAACAAACTCCGGTGGATGCGAACTCCTTTTCTTCCCACTAGTGAGCAGTGGGAAAGTCCTTCTGATTATTTAGTAGAGTTATTTCCATCTCAGACCTCACCAACAAGGTAGCCAAGGGCTGTTCGGCCACCCAGCTCCACCATCTCCCCCTTAGTCCTCTGCTCTGCCGCAGCTGGGACCCACTGTGGTCCTAACCCCATCTGCACCAGGACCGGAGGGTTTTTTTGGGCTATTTCCCCAGCTCCTGAAGGGCTGAGTTTGAAATCCTGTTTCTCCTAGAAAGCATCTGGCTTGCGACACAGGTCAGAGCCTGACACGCAGCCCTACCCCTGCTCCTGTGAGCACACGTTAATCCAGCCCGTCAGGTACTGCTCTTCATTATAGCAGTGGGCAAAGAGCATCAAGCCATTCCATTATATGGAATATAAGCAACTTAAAGGAATTTTTATATTCTTCTAAACTTGGGAAAAGAGGCGAGGACTTAGCAGGTTTAGTTCCCCAGCCCACGTGGGCTTTTATCAGCCTTTATGAAGTATCAGCATCGAGTTTTGGGAGGAGGGGAAGTCAAGGGAAGAGACCCCGCATGGCTGCGTGCTGCAGGTACAGCCGCCTCCCGGGCTCCCACGGAGGAGAAAAAGCGTTTCCTTAGAGCTGAAATAAAGTCAGACGTGACCGCCGAGGTCCTGGAGATGGGCACGTGCAACACAGGTTTGGATCCAACGTAACAAAGCCGTGACCCAACCGGCAGTGCCTCTCGGTGCTTTTGGCTGGAGCCTTTGCCCGACGACCGCTCACGCAGCCCCCCCGAGGAGAGGGCCGTTAGGGAGGGAAGCCCCATTTCAACCAGCTAACTCAGGGCAGTTGTTTTTGGCAATAAAAATGCAAAACAGGCAGTGCCTTCGCTCTCTATGACAGCAGGAACCTGGCTTAGGACATAACCTAAGACTTGGGTCCAGCCAGAACTTCTCCTCCTCACCTCCATCTTACGCTTCGGAAACCACTTGCTCTTTGCTGACAGACCCTCCCTGTTGGTGGCTTTTGCGTGTCCTTAAGGGTGACAGGTTCTGAAGAAGTTCATGACAGGAAGCATTATTTCATCGCTTCATCCATTCCTCCCTCCTGCATCCTAGCCCTGAGGAACAGCACCAGCAATCCGGAGCAGGTTACCCAACACTGACACCCCCTCATCGATGGTTTTTGCATCAAAACTATTTTGGGGCAAAGCTTCTAGGAAGAGGTGCAGGTCCGGGGTGAGGCCAAAGCTTCTCCTTTCTTACAGTCTCAAGACCACAGAACACTGCTGTCATCCAACCAATGCAGTTTTACTCTAACAAGCGTATAAAGCCTCAAAATCTTAACTAACAGGTTTGAGTATTCCAAAATTCTACTTTTCACCTGCACAGAAGAATTCTTCTTGTATAGTAGGTTTTTCTGTATATTGTTTCTGTATGTACTGTACAAGTAACTTATTCTTGAATAATGCAATTTTACCATAATATAAAAAAATCTGCTCTTAATAAACTGTTTTTAGAACTCGTTTCTCACTTTTAGTCTTTAGTCCGATTCTCTCTAGGTGCCTGGATACTATTTTAACAGATACTTTAAGGCTGCTAAAAGACAGAAACTCCCCCTTAGGAATGAAAAGAAAGCCGATAGCCTATGTGACAAGCTGTTCCTTCTCAGAAGACTCATTCAAGGAGTCCTGCCCCAAGTCACCATCACCGTCTGCGACGGTCTCATGCCCCCTGCTGCCCACCTGAACATGAACTCATTACATTTTACTGCACTGCTGACCTGGAAGGATTAAGACAGGAGCTGCAGCAGTATTTGTATTCCCCTGTACGTTTTTCACCAAGCCACGATGGGATGTAACAGCTGTCCATGAAAGGTTGTACATACAACAGCTTGTCCTGCCTCTGAAGAGCAACCACAGTATAATCCAGTTTAACCAGCATCATCTTTTGGTTAGCCATCATTTTGCTAAGGAATGCTTACCCCGATTTCTTCCTTTCCTTCTCCAGCAGCACCATGTCGTGTATAGTTTTATCATGTTAAGCCTCAAGGCCCAGTTGTGACATCTTCTGTGACACCAGCCAGAACAGTGCAAGGCTGAGGCATTAGGGAATAGAATTAAAACCTGTACCGAACTTCGGATCTTGAAACGTTTGACTTAGTATTGCAATGGCCCTGCAAGTCAAATACGACCGATTTGGTTTCATGGCGGGGGGACACACACACGATACGGCAGCAGCACACGACAGAAACACAGGGCAAAGCTTACCTGACGCTAAATAAAACATTCACTCCACTGTGGATTGAAAGCTGGAGAACACATGAAAGTAAGATTTTGGTAAAACAAGACACAAATACTAAGTAGGTCAGTTTTTAAAACTTTTTTTATTTTTTAATTTTTTTTTAAGTTTTTATTTTATATTATCTACAAAGTAAAAGTTTTCTTAACTTAAAAGTTACATCACTGTCTCACGATAGTGATTATCTCATCAAACGTGATTTATAAATAATAATTCATCAGTTTGACGATTAGAATTTTTTTTTTTTTACTGAACCTGTTTCAAGTTTAGTTAGAAGTAAAAGGGATCTCCAAGTCTTGATTTTTAGTGATAATAGCAGCAAGAATCACTCTTGTTACTTCTTTTGCTAGCTGATGAGTTCATAACTTTGAAGGGTCATTAAAAAATAAATAACTTCCAGTTTTCAGCAAGCAGAGTTGGGGCACTTGCAGGACTCTGATACAGTGCATGGAATTATGGAATAGCCCACAAGTTCCTAAATGCCTCTACTCAGTCCGAATCTCTCCCACTGCAAGATGAACTGTTAGCATTCCTAGTGGATGTTACAAGAAATCAATTTTTTTTTTTTTAAACAAAATAAAATGAAATTCTAGTTTTCTGTGCTTCCAGTTGGCAGAAGCAGTAGAAGGAGGGTATTTGGCCTACAAAAGGTATCCAGCCTTTCAGTTATTCCAGATGAGCCTTACAACTGCTGTTGGTGGTGGGCTTGTACTGTAAAAAAAAAGTTCAAATGTAAATAATAAATTGGCAAGCCACACAACAGTTTGCTAGTAAAGTGGTCACAGGACAACTACTGAGCTGAACTTTTTCTTTTTTTCTTTTTTTTTTTTTTTTTCCTTTTTCTCTTTTTTTTTTTTTTTAAATGAACAAAACAAAACCCTGCATATCAAGATGTCCTTTGGATGTTTTTTTCCCTACCTAAACCCTCAGAAAGAAGCCTTGTTCTGCTCTCACATTCCCCAAGAAACAAAATCAGGTAACTAGTTCACTACAGAAGTTTAGAGGCTGTTTGGAAATGAATAATAAAGAAACCTAGGTAAGGTTAAATTTAAAGCGGAAAGTAGTCATACAGCACCTACTTTTGCCAAAAAGTAAAGCTGCAGAATGTTACTCTGAATTAAAGATTAGACTTCAATTGTCACTTTACTTCAGTTATTAGAAGTCTTACAGCCCTACCCCCAAGCAACATATTCACTCCTATCCTCAAGACCGATCACTTTAAATTTAATAAGACCCCAGATCATTATAAACAGGCTACACAGACAGTCCATCCCCCACGGCAAAACCACAGCAAAACCTGGAAGAACAGTCCCACAGTGCCAGTGTCTGCATAGTTATCCATTTCTCTACTTCAGCTCGAGAGAAGCAAAGTCTTTCCTAAATTAGCTAAATCTCGTACACTTATCTAGGCTAGCATTTGGGCTGGCAAAGTGTAAATGCTAAATGCAGAAACAGTCTGCCTTCAGCAGCCTGCCACTCCACAAGGACATCTTAAGGTTTTTTTTTTTTTGTTCTTTTCCCCAAATCTGGTTCATAACAGTTCTCCTCGCTACTACGACCTGGCTCAGTTAAGGTGCAGGTCTCCCGGGCACACACTCCTCACCTGAAGGGTGCGTCATATAGGGGAAATGTGTTGTTGTCGAGACTGGAATGGGCTGTAGTGCACTTTGAGCGATGGCGGCTTGGGGACCACCAGGTGGCTGTGTCGTCATTAGCATCATTGGAGCATGGGCAGTTGGGTGAGAAGGAACCATTCCTGACTGTACATGAGCCTGAAACAAAGAGCTCTTTAGTATAATGGTCACAAGGAGGCATCACTCCTGGCCACATGACTATCAAGTTTTCTCCAGCTGTACCAGTAAATCCAGAGATTTACTCCATTTTAACTAGATTAGCTATAGGGATTAAGTCAGAGATCTTAACACAAAAATAATAACTTAAAAAAAAAAAAAAAAAAAAAGGGGGCTCAAATCCTTACTGCTGGCTCTGAGTCACATTCTCAATTTTAGCCATTTGGACAGTGAGCGCTGGGAGAAACTGCCAGCATTAAACAGTGGGATATTTAAAAAAAAAAAAACAAAAACCTCAGCAACAAATCTTCAGAACATTACTGTTAGTAACCTAGATCAAAGCACTTCCTATGCAGAGAATGCACCGGGTACAGATACGAACTTCACACGCACTGGGAGCCTGGCATCCCTTCCTCAGCTGCTCATTACACAACTCCACGTTATTTCATGGCTCCCTGCCCTAGTAACCACTCTCTCCAGTGACCTGTGCCCACATTAACGTTCATCTAAGCAGTCATTCTAAGATGAGTGATTTCATCCCTTTATACTGTTAGGTCAGCTTTGTTCTGTTTCCAGTTAAGCTCATCACAGTTAAGGTTCTTGTGTAATCTAAGCGATCATAGTTAAGTCTCAGCAGAAAAAGAAGATTAATCTTTACTATGGCTGATCACCTTCTGGCAAACAAGTTCAGCAACTTGTCAGTTGGCTTCTTTAGCTCAGAGCAGTTCATGACTCTAGAGGTCATCAATTTTTTGGTTTAAAAATCTAGTAAACACTAGTTTCTTAAAAGCACAAAACATTAAGGAACTCTTAGAGCTCTCAGCGGGTTTCTCTTAGGGGGAAAAACAAAAAAAGCATTTGTATCTAAGGTTTATTTTGTCCTTCTACCATATCCCATTAACAGAGCACTACGGTGCAATAATCGCAGCCTCACAAGTTTCACATGCCAGTAAAGACAGATAGCAGGTAGTGGCTACAATTTTATTTCTTGAAGACAAAAGGGTTACTTGACTCATCACAGACATTCCTCAAACTCTTTATCAGACTTGCACTGTATTAGTAGCACTCAAGAAGCCTTTAAAGGCAGGAACTGCAATTCAAATCTCACTCTTGCTCTAAAAAAGGCTTAGAAGATAAGGCTGTGAAACAGAAATACCTTTTAGGATCAGCACCATTTTTACTCTGACAAACATGCTATTATAGCAGCCATCATTATAAAGCAGCTATTCATATAGCAGCTGTATTCAATACACACACTGGATAAAAATCTTCTGCTGTGGGGCTCAAACGCTTTGCAAATTGGCAGCTGACAGTACTCTGTAATGAATTTTAAAGTGGTGTTTCTCAAGTGAGATATCTAACAGCTCAAGATTCATCTGATAACCTAAAGGGAAATTCAATTGATCCCCTGTGTTAGCCTAACTGAAATTCCTACTACACGGTATTTCAGAATTGTGTTCAGAAGTTGGAAATGAGGCTGCTAAGAAACTATTAGATCCAGTGATTAGTTTCCCCACAATGGAATAATTACATGCATTTAAAATTTCTTACAGAACTGTAGTTATTCCTTCATCAGAGACTTTTGAGGGAACTACTTCATTTTGAAAAGTCAGTTTGGTGTAAATATTATGGATTATAGATTGTAGTTTTAATCCTAAAAAAATTACAGCAGAAGAGACTGCGCAGGTCAAAAATCAAGGGTAAGGCAGGCTTTGCCTGTGATTGCTAAAAAATCCTGACTGAGCAGTCAGTTCTGACTAAAAGTTGCATCTGATTTGCTTTAGCGAGGTTTGCTTATTAAGTGCTTGGCACACAGAAAGAAAGGCAATGGTCGCATCCTATAGCACAGGCATGGGCCTGGCCATGACGTGTACAGCACAATTCATGGACAGTTTTATTTTTAAGCTGATCTTGAAACAAACATGTTTCATGTTTCAAGGCACAGCACTGAACATGCCACTAACCCAGGCGCTTGCAGCAAGACCCTTCCGTAGGGTTGCATGCAAGGCACCTCAAGAAGCTCTACAATCTAGGCATTCACACCAGTGCCATCACACCAGAGCGGACCACACCAGATCTTGTTTCTGGCAGAAACCAGAGCCTGGGAGGACACAGCAAGATGCTGCAGCAGTAGTCAAGTTTGGACATCCTCTCCTTATCCTCCCACAGTACAAAAGCAGAGAAATTAAAAGCCTAACGGAATTAAAAAGCTAAAAACTCAACATCAGTAAAACAATTCCTAAGTAACTATTAATTCATTGGCTTAACCGACTGTCCCAGGGACCAAAGCAAAGATTTTATCAGAATTCTGCAAGGGACTGGACACCTATTAGACTAACCTCCCTAATTGTCAGTCATGATATCCAAAACTATTGTTAACCTGTATGAGAAAGCGTAAGCCAGACACCAAGTTCTTGGTCTGCAGAAGAAATTGTGCAGTCAAATTACTGATTATTTGTCCGTTCCTTGACAAAGCACACTAAATCCATGAGATTCAGTAAACATCAGAAAATCTTTGTAATGCTGCTTTACGCAGAGCTCTTGACTAATCAATCATGTGCTTCCCTTCCCAAAATCCTTTTTTCAGTGAGTTGACCACAAGAGAGCAGTTAAAAGAAGTGGGTTTCTGATCCTGAACCAAGGACTGTTGTTAAGTTGCCCAACAATCAGGGATCTCCTGCATAAGCAGTTCATTTAGAACGACACACAGACACATACACACACACACACATGAAGTTTTCTTTCAGCAAGGATTGTCTTGCAGTCATCTGAATTGAATCTCACCTATCTCCCATTGCAGTGCCTTGCTACTCCCTAGTAATCCTGTGTAATATCCTTTATTGGATGCACTTGTATAAATTTGACTACATGCAGAACCTAAAACTGCCACCAAAAGCAGCAATTCAGCCTTCCTCCACTCAGCTCTCACCTCCAACCTTTCTGTATGCCAGCTCTTCCTGTGATCATGCAGTGAACCTGAGTAGCGAACTGATTTGACTGAGAAATAGCCTAAAATGGGGGTAGGGGAGGCACACTTCAGCTGAATCATGTCCCCAGTCTGGTTTGCTGCATGGCCAAACAGTTCTGTGAGCAGAATGGTGGGGCAGGACAAGGATGGGAGCCGGGAACTGGGAAGAGAGCTCAATTTCTTTCAGTAGCAGTGCCACCTTAAGATGTCTTCATTAAACTACAGTTGTAGATGCACTGGGTGTTGGAAGCTGAGGTCCAAATATCTTGTAAAATTCTAAATAAAGGCAATGTACAGACAGAAACCTAAATAACACAACAGGTAGTCTGTGCTGAGAGGTGACAGAATGGAAATCACTTCAGCAGGCCCAACTGTCCTAACTTTGTGGCATTAAGACATTTAGTCTTGAAGGTTGTTAAACTGTGTTTACCTGGGGGACATGGGCCATGTGTGGCGGATTGGTATATGCAGGTTGAACATGGGAGGGATGAATGGTGAAGACTGTTTGTTGTGCTGTAGGAAAACTATTTTGTGGAGACTGCGTATTGGAGCCTGGCGTCATGGAAGGTGGGGTTGGAGCTAGACCTGCGTGGTAAATTGCCGACTGCTGTTGTGGGTTTGCCAGGTGGAGTGCCTGAGCAGCCTGGTGCTGATGATGCTGCAAAAAAAGATAAAAGATCATTTAGGTTACGGTCTAGAAGCGAGACACGTTTATTCTGTAAACTAGCGTAAGAAAGGTTTGCAAAACTGCTCTCAATAATGAACCTTTTATGTGGCAAATCTAAGGATTACCACACCTGTGGTCATGAGGAAACTCATTTCAATTCCACCAGGCTCATTTTCTCCTTGCATTAGAAAGTCATGTGAGCAGGAGCCTGGAAAATGGAACCTAGACTGACAGGTGAAAACAAGGAGACCCTGCAACTGCGGGGCTGGATATACTTCACAGTTGCACTTAGCAGCCCAAAGTTATTACCAGTAGGTAATTAAGGCATGCAGCACTATCACGAGGCCTATTTTGTTTTCAGCTGCTTGTCTTTGATGAAATACAATCAAATGCTTCTCAGCATTTATCTGCTATTTCCAGTTGTAACTCCACTCATATTAAAGCTCTGACAAAATTATCATCCTTCCTTAATCGTAACATGGAAACAAGCTATACCTCGTCCCCTGTGAAGAGGGAGAAATGAATGGTTGGACTCTGACATTGGTTCTTACTAAGGAAAAGGGACTGCCCCAAGTTTCCCTCTAGCTTATCTAACAAACTATGTCACGAGCCTACCACCTTTGAGTTCTAGCCACCGCAAGCAGAGCAAAATTAAGTTATATAGCTCTACTTCGTTCCTTCCAGAAAACAGAGGGCTGCCACATGCAGTTCGCTTGGGCAACCGCTCCATCTTACCATTCTTCCTCTCAAAGAAATCAATATATCGATGTCAAGCATCAGACTGATGCGATACCTTCCAGCAGAGCATGTTAAATACAATCTAAAGACATTCACTCCCTTGAGTTCTGTTACCTGCACGGGGCTAGGAGCAGGGTGGCTTCCAGCATGTTGGCTTTGCTGCTGGCCAGTTGGTGTGGCAGAAGGCTGAGGATGTGGAGGATGCGGATGCAGGGTAGCATTAGGGTGGGCATACTGCTGAGCAAGTGAGCCAGTGGAAACTAGGATGAAAAAGAATAATATTTAACAACAGATACAGAACATGCATCTCATCAAGTCACCATGTGCACTCGAAGATTTTGCTATATCTCAAACATACTGTAAATATATTCCCTCCCCCTTCTAAAAAAAAAATATTTATCTTGCAAATAGCTGAGTATCTTACCTTGCTTTTGTGTAGTTTGGTTTTGCAGGAAAGTCTATAAATAACCATAATTAGACAGTTCATCTTCCCTAGTTTGACAATGTTACAGATACTACATAGAAAAAAGCAGTACTTCATCTTTTGTTTTGTCAAACAGACCAGTTTAAAATATCAAATTTATAATTTTCATACAATTTAGTTTTTCCTGAAATATACTTTTCAAAGGTGTTACAAGCCATTTTTATTTCCACCATCCAAAAAATTCTTTGGCCTTATACCTGGCTAACCTCACCATGCTACTCTTCTGGAAATTGCTCACAGTACAGTCAGTGTAAAGTATATACATTGCATGTATGCTTAAGAGCTAAAGGGACACACAGTATATACGTAACAGCTGAGAAAACTGAGGCTGCTTGAACATCAAATTTTTGCTGAAGCCAGTATCTTGTACTAAAATAACGAATCTTTCTTTCCTCTCCTCTCAAGGGAGTGTTTTCTGGATCACCACCATTCTGTGAGCTTCTCAATATTGCTATGAAATTCTTAATTCCTTGAAACAGTAGCAAATAAGGTAAAAATTCCAAAAAAGGAAAAAACTTAACAACATAAAACTTTCACACCAGTGAAACCACATCTGTTGCTACAGCCATACCAGTCTCCAACAACAAACTAATATCAACAAGTCTCTCCTTGAGTCCTGCCCTGTGCTGCTTCAAAACGGGCCACACAAAATCATTTTTGTTTTGGTTTGGTTTTTTTGGTGGTTTTTTTTTTTTTTTTTAGTTCTGAGGGAATCTAAGAAAGTATGAAAAGCGATAGCAAGTCTTCCTTTAAACACAAAGCATGCAACCAGAAAGCAAGACCCTAAGAAAATGAAGATGCTTTGCCTATTCCCCTTTATTGCTTTTAGAACTTGTGCAACAACCAGTCCACAGTTTGCAACTACACTTCTGCACGTGACAATGCGCACTACTCTCTCCAATATTACAGCTTGTCAAGACTGAGGCTAGTTTTGCTGACAATAGTGCTAGAAGACAAACAGTCAAAGCAAACTATCAACCTGCTCCTGAATCTGTTCCCTGCAAATGTTCCTTATTCGTTCTGGTACCTTTTTGTCTTTCTGACAAGTTAATTACTGCTTGCTATCTATCAGGTTACAGCTTTTTTTAATGGGGTTTGTATTACATGAGAACTTGATGGCCAATGAAGTGCCTGTCTGCAGCATACCTTTAGAAGTGATGGGTTTTCTGGTGGCGTTTTCTTGCCCTAGTAAACAAACCTGAAAAGCAGGGCACAGGGAGAAACCTGGAGTGCAACCATTATGCTGCAACCACCTGCCCTGTGTAGGCACGGCCAGTGAGGTGTGTTACCTCTCTTCTGCAAGTAACTGTTTGCTGCAGCTTATGCAGAGTTTCACCGTGCTGGGCTCTAAGTACATGAATATACAGAACTGCCTGAGTGTATATAAAGGATGAAAGACAAGATGGGTGGAGAAAACGGACAAAAATGTAGCTGCATCTGAAAGCACAATACTATTCAGCAAAAGCAAGTCTCAAAAGGACAGCAGCCCCACTGTATTCTATTAACCAGCCCTAACACACTACTACCCTGTGCAAGTACTTGTTTTCCTCCAGTTTGGTTTGCTATAAAGCTTACAAATACTAGTTCTAAAATACTCAAACTCACTAGAATACATATAGAGAGTATCTTTTTTTGGCTAATTGAGATTTGAGACTCTTCTCCCCTGTACAGGCCACTATGAAGGTCTCTCCTTTATAAAATAACTGCCTACCACACTTAACTTAATCCCTCCCTGCTGTCTTGAAAGCTCTATTGAATCTTCATTGAGCAAATGGTCCAACAGTGATGTGCACTACAGTTTCAGGCTATTAATGCAGATGAACTTCATACACATTTGTATCCCTACATTCTTGCAATTTAAGTTGATCCTAACATACTTATGCATAAGCATGTAAATGTACTTAGGCCTGAGTGTACAAGCATACTGATACACTATGAGCATTTCTGATTGAGAGGGGTTTTGAAAACACCTCGGTATTTTCTATGCACACCGGCAAAACTACCAGTATCTTCTGCCATAGCAGAAGATTTGTTACTCTTTCAAATGCAAGAAAAGTCTTTTTTTTCATATCACTACCAAAATTTATTTTGCAGCAGCATCTCAACAATGCTTCTATTTGATTTTCAACCACCGCTCCTTCTTACAAGGACTACATGAAAATCATCAATGGAAAGACCCATCATTTTTACAGTATGAAGTTTACGGTTTCCTACAGTAGGAAAATTTCTCAACCTCATTATTATACAACACTCTGAAGAGGGCCAGAAGTTATTATCTCTGTCAAAGTAATAGAAATAAATGCATAGAGGGATTGACTTGTTTGCCAAAGGGCATGCTACCAGAAATCTTCCTCAGCTCTCATCCCACTGCCTCAGCTGCAGAGCTGGCACACCTGACTACAAATTAACTTCAACTCCATTCAAAAGAGGTTTTAAAATGTATATGAAAATTAATTCCAAGTTGTAAGATATTCAAGGCTTCCCACATCCTGCCACATTACTTAAGAGCCCCCGAAATAATGTGGTACTCCCTTAAACCATCTGTGCAATTCATCTTTCATTTCTTTATAGCCGAGAGAATAATAAACTAAGTTATTCTGAAGCAGATACATTATACAATAAAACTTCACAATGAAGAGTTTCTCTCTTAAGAAACCAATTAAACCGAGGAATAGTACCCTAAAGAACAGATACAGAAGCAGGGGGGAGGATCAAGTTCTTGTCATAGTAGCAAGATCTCTCATAGCTTTCTAATATCTTTTATCCATAGCTTTGCATTTAAAGCACCAGATTTTTTTATATTGAAGAATTTTTATTTGCCTAGCTTCTCTCCCATTTTGTCTTTAACAAATTACTCTAATAAGCTCTACAAGTTTGGTTAAAACTAGTTCAGATGCTGCTGCAAATTATGTTTTAATAGTAGTATTAAAAGTGTCTTTCAAAAAACGTTATGGGGACACTTATCTAAATTCTGTACAGATACTGCATACAAATCAAGAATGGTTCAGGACAAGTGGCAGCAAGTCTGAAACACGTGCACAGATCTTTGTTAGTTCAAACCCAGGGTTCAAACTTCAACTCTAGAAACGTTTTCCATGTTTAGCTAGTGCAATTAATAGTTCCTGACAAATCAATGAAATCTATGAGACCAGCAAGCCTGTGAAAGAAGTCTCGCAAAAGAGTCATGAGAAATTCACCTGCTTAGCCATAACTAAAGCACCTTCACTGTGACGTTTTTCAAGAATTTTTGCCTGTTCATCAAAGAAGCTCACTACACATATCAAATAGCAAACAAGATAAGGCAGGAGGTGGGGAAAAAAAAAATATCGCCAATTATCCAACATTTTCCCCCATTGTCAGTACTTTGGAGATCTTCCAAATGGCCACCTAGTATCCAAGAAAGTGTTGAGAAAGCTCTAGGAAAGGACAAAACAGCTCTGTGTATCTCCTTGCTGCAAGAAACCTCAGCTCATTCCAGCAGAAATACATTGTTTTTCTCACCCTTTATGCCTTATGTTCCCCTCCCCAAGAAATACTGCCTGGGCTAACCTGCTTCACTTCAGCATCTTTTTCATCATGTTGTTTCCTAACATGTAATATTTAACTGCACTAACCTTGCAGGGATACAGAGTGAAGATAAGTAATTCAGTAATGAAGTGAGCAAAAATATCAGATGGATTAAATTACTGAATTCAACTCTACAAAAGTGCAACCTATTTTTCTGAGAGGTAAACAAGTAGTAGTCAGCCACCAAACCCACAGAAGGAGCTGAAATCAAAAGAGGTCAGAGCAGCAGATATCAAGCAGAACTCCCAGCTACAAGGGTATATGCAAAAACCATATAATGTAATTTCATATTTTCCCTGGTAGGAATTTCAATGCTGCCAATGGTGGTCATCGTTGGTCATCGTCCAAAGATGCACTGAAGAGCCTATTTTCAAGAACTGACCAGTGAACAAACTTCAAAACTATTGCCAGACCCAGTAAGATGGTGAGGATAACTACATTTAAAAGACCTGAATGGTAGGAAGCAAAGAAATAGCAAATGTTTCTTTCATAATACAAACATTTAAAGAAGTCATTTTACACAGGTAGAGCGGACTTCACTTAAAAGATTATCCACGAAAGGAACGAGCTTATTCAAGTTATTTCAGTGCACCAAACCAAGACGCATGAAAACAGGACAGGTCAGCATCCTACAACACTAGTTCACACAGAACCATTTCTGTACAAGAAACACAGGAAGTCTGTTCCAGAAGAGATTTTTTGGAGAACAAGTGGTATTTCTCACATCCTTCTTGCATGAGCTAACTCAAAAAACCCCAGAACAGTGCCTGGCATAGGCTGCATGGACTTGCAGACAGACACAGCAACAAGTCTCACTGCAGGACAGGAGCATGCTCGAAAATACCCTAAAACTGCAGCCCTCCTTTCCCATGTCTTGGCTGACAACTACAGTTCATCCTGCAACCACCCCACTTCCCCCAAAAAACAGCTTTGTTATCCACCTTTCCCTGTACATGCACGCAACTGAAGTCTGTATTAGCTGTTGTGTACTGAGAGTATGGAGAACACCAGCCCCTCTCCCATCGCCTACACCAATGTAGGTCACCAGCTCAGGCAACACGACACAGGAGCACCGGAGCCAGGCAACGTAACTGATAACGTTCACCTGCCAAGGAGGAAGCATCCGATGCTACACACCGGCAAGGAGCCCTCATCTAGTCACTCTCTTCAGGACGACAACTGCGTTCCTTCAGTGGCACTGAAGTAACTCTACAGAAAGTTTCCTTCACCTCAGCTGCAACTCAAGTTATTTCCTCCCAGGGGCTCAGAACTTGAGCCACAGCTTTTTAAAGAGATGAGGCACAAGCTACTTCTCCTTTTGGGAAGCAGATTAACTTGCCAAGTTTTAAAATCCCATTTGGGCCATGAAAGAAAGGGCAGTTCACCTAGGTTTTAAGCAGAGGCTATCCACATGCAGCGCTCACTTCTGGTTGCAGATGAAACAACTGGGTAGTGAAGTTAGAGATTATTCGGCATGCAAAATACATTTTAAAAGACTGACAAATCAGCTTCCTGTGGTCATATATATCTGTTCAACAGCTTCATTGCCCTGTCCATGGAAAGGAACCTTCCTGCGTTTTCCACATACTGGTTTGGTGCAAGGAAACTTGTTCCCTCAACACGTCCCATTCCTTTAACATGTGTTCTTTAGAAAGTGCTTTTCTGTACAATCAAAATTAGTACAAAAAACCCAACTCACTGGCAAAGTAGAAAGAAGGGCCTGTCTCCTTGCTGTATGGTATTTTGGGACATGCTGAATTTGGGAAATAGAAAGGTGAATTAGCCTCTTGCCACGTGCATACTTCCCGTCTTCTGGAAAGGTCAGCATCTTTTTTTTTTTTTTTTTTTTTAAAGATTGTAGAACCATGCAGATATTTTTATTTACTTAGATGCTATTAGAGCTGGATATTTAGTTTTACAAATGAGTGGAGATGAAACAACACAAGTCTCAGGTAAGCCTTCCTTCTAAACTGTGACACTGAGGTCTTTAGTTCTTAATTAACACAAAAACAAACTTTATGTCAATCAATGGTCTATTACAGTCCACTGTAATAAGAAGGTTAAAACAAAATTACATTAAAACAGAAATTGGCCCCTTGCTTTTTCAGCTATATCACTGTCATTCTTAACAGTTCCAAGACACCTTTGGTGACTGGTTCACTCTTAGTCCCTGGAGAATCCTCTGAAGTTTATATTATATCCACCATTGTACTATCAGGGTAATAGAATTTACTCTACTGCTGAGACAGAAACCAGATAAAGTTAGAGACAACACCAGACCAGTAAAACATATGCAGAAGGGAAAAAGGGAAGGGAGAATGGGAATGAGAGCACAAAACCCAGGAAATGCATCTGTATAAAACCAAGGTCTGGTTTTACACAAGTTTGTTTTTAAATACAAAAGTAAAGTTTTTCAGAGGACTCCAGTTATCTGAAAACACAGGCAATTCAGCTACATGGTAAAACTAACACAAGTTCATTGTCACAGGAATGAATATATCTACTTAGATAACCAAATTTTCTACTAACAGCACAAGACAAGTTTGGGTCTTTGTGCGACATAGACCAAGCACTCAAACTGCAAACAGTGGCCAGCAAACTCTACCAGCCCAATGATATCGGTAGCAGAGAGATCACACAGAGCCAACGCTTCCGAGACAGATGGTGTGTTCTGAAACCAACGGTCAGCAGGGTAAGAGCGACAACTCCGCGTTCAGGTATGCGCGTGTGGCAGTTAAAGGTGCGTGTACTGCTGTGCTGCAGCAGTGCCTGCGTTTCAAACTCTCCTTGATAAGGACATCTAAGTGGCTCACATCTCCAGAAGTTACGAGCTGAAGTGTGTAACAGACGTTTTTATCGTCTGGCTGCTAGACGGGAAGACAGACAGTTGCTTGAACATTGTCCATCCCAGTTGTGTTTTGAGGGGAAAAAACCAATGATTTAAACACTCCTCCGTCACATGTTTAGATGGGTCTACTGGTGACCACGCAGCTCAGCTGCTCTGCTTCTCTTGAGCTCTTGTCAACAGCGGGTTGTGAAACAGGACACTGTAACGACTGGCAAGGAAATCCCAGAAGTGCAGAAATATCCCATTAAACAGCATTAGACAAAAATACTTTTCTTTAAAATGGAAGAGTGCTTATCAACAAGTGTAGGTCACTGTATGTATTTTGGATTCAGCTATCTCTTCATGAGACAGGAAGGAAAACAAAAACCAAACTTTCGGCAGTGAGGGTAGTTCACTTAATGGATCAACAGGCATTTCTCTTCACTGGCAGGCAGTTACTACTTGCCACAGACTTTCAACTTGTCCCAAACCATTAGTGAAGATGGAGTTTCAGATCTCACCAGAAAACATTTCACACCTTAAGAATACTTCATAAGCAGTGCCCCCCAACCCCCACGTCTCAGCGCGGTTGTCCTTGCAGACATCTTCTCTCTACCACATAGGCAGGAAAAAACCTGAGTGAATTTTGCAAGAATTATCTCAAAGAAAGCTCTAGTACCTTGAAGGATAAAAGGGCAGTATAGCCCACTGAATCCTGGTATCAATGGGGGAAAAAAAAAGTTTAAAAATAAATAATAATTTTTGGGGTTTTTTTAAATCAAATAGCAATTTTAAAGAGCCAAAAGGAAATCTGAGAACTTGTTTGAGCAAGTGCTCCAGAAATCAAAAGCAGCAGTGGTTGTTGTTTCACAGGACGTCGTTGTTCTGTACTTTCAAATTAGTTTTAAGACAGGACCAGAATCAAAGTGCATTGGTATATTTAGTTCAAAGATACTGTGGGTAAACTTTAAGATTCCCAAAATACAGAACATAAGTTACGGATACTTTCTTATAGTCACTCAATTAGACGTGAATGATTCCAGCACGTTGTTCTTTAGCAATGTACTCCGTAAGCATCTTATATTTATCACCTTAAGCATTTCTACATTTTTCCCAAGCGTTCCCGTATCGATAAATGGAAGCTGAAGTCAATACGTTACAGATGGACACATTCTGAGGAAACACAATCCGTCTAGGCAAGGTCTTCAAGTACTCAGCACATGGAAGACTTGCAAAAATCTGAATTGAGACAGTGCTGCACTACATCAGAAGTCATTTCATGTGTAGCTAACCGTAAACTTTGTAAGTTAAGGGTACATTTGAGCCAATTCATGTTCACTAAGCAATAAACACGTCTGCACATGGCAAGAACATACTCTTACAAAAAGTGTCTCATATGGAATTCATGACCAGCTGGGTTGAATGGTTTCAATAACAAGAATTTCAAGCACTTGATCATTTACTGGGAAGGCGGGAGAATATTTAGAAGGGTCACCAAGTACCTACTTGAAAGAACACAGGAGGACATGCAATTTCTGTTAAATTAGGTGTTCTTGGAAAAGTAGTATTTAATTACATGGCAGGAAATACCAAAGAATTCTCAAGTTTGACCCAACTTGTTGTTTGCACTGGTAGGTAGTCACATACCTACAACAGACAAGCTGCAAAACCAACACAAAATGAGATCTAACAGCTGTAAGGTAGAGTACCAGTGAAAAAACTATACAGACATCTGATCAAAGCCAAACAAGGGAATGGGCTTGTACTTCAATGCTGTAGAACCCACAGGTTACAGAAGATAAGGATGGTGCACAATGGGAAATTGCTAGGAAGTCACATGCAACCATTTTGAATCAAATCTCAGATTATCTCACGTTTGGTTTTATTTTAGTTAGGATTTGAGAGGAGAGTTTTCACCAATAAAGGTCTGAAAGCCTTTGATCATTCACTTTATCGGAATTCTATTTAATCTAATGAAAAAGCAAACAGAAGATCTGTTTACATGGTCACCTCAAGCACAAGAGTTGAAAAGATCAAAGCAATACAATTAGCAAGGACCTGTGAGAGAAAGACTTAATCTCTACAAGCAACTTCTATTTTAGCTTCAGCACAAATGAGCTGAAATGTTCTTCCTCCAAGTGTCAAAAAAGGTTTCTCTGTTATTTTTGTTTCTTAGCTACGTTACCATACCACTGCAGAGATCTGAAAGGATGTTTTCAGATGGGTAAGACACAGACTTTTTAAAATCAGTATAGATTTCACACTAAACTTCAGATTCTTAGTCTTGTAAGCTTTCATGACACATCATGGACTTCCATTAAGCAGCAGTGTAAAACTAAGCACCGGAAAACATACAAAGATGTCTAAAGGTAGAGAAAATCTTTTATTAGAATCTAAGTCAATAATATAAGTGACCCAATAAAAGTCTTCCTCAGATGCTATAACAAGTATTGAAATGCCACGTTTTCAAGAGACCATCTGCTGTTTTGACATTTTATGACAATTTCCAAGCCTTCTAGCAACCTTGATTCTACCTCTTTCAATAGCATGTTTTGCAGTGAGGTTTTTCCTCTGAATTGGGCATTGATTTATCATACATTTATAACGCTTTAGAAGTTCTTTCACATTTTACTTTGTAACAAGGTAAACCACATTTTCAGCACTTCACTGTTAAGTGAAATACGCCCATCTGATAATGCTGGAGACTAATTGTCAAAGTCAGAGCAATACATGAGCTGTTTCATATACTTATTCTTGACTTACCAAAAAAGAAAGGTAAGCAACACATGTTTTATTTTGCTTAAACAGCAGTGTTCATACTGTTAATAATGCTAGTAGTATCATAAAGACAGCATTTCACTAGTTGTCAGAACTAAAGTCAAGTTTTGAAACTGAGGTCATAGCCTTGCAATAAAACAAGTCCTAATTATTATCAAGAAACAATCAAGGGATGTTGTGTCAAGAGCATCAAGAAAACTTGAACAAACTTCTTTCAGCAGATATTCTTTAGCAGCTCCCAGGTTGAAATTTCATCTTGGTCACTGGCATCCTACTGAAATCAGCATACTTGAGTTTTCATTTTAACCAGGTGGCTCAGTTTTCAATGCTCTGCTCATCATCTTATGAAATATAAACCACATCTACTGGTGTAATCTGAATGATACCCATGTTTGAAGCTTGAGATTAAATACATCCCTGCACAACATAAGAACTTAAAAAGTTACATATAACACAAAACGTTTCCTACCATACATAGCATGCGTCTGTTCATGCGCACCATACTGTGTTGCAGAAGAAGATACTAAACCAGGCTGTGCGTGTGTTGGTGGTGCCATCATTCTAGCGTTGCCCTGTATTACAGGGCTATAAACATGAGGATGCTGCATTCAACAGAAATAAGAAAACAGACAGTTAATTGGAGGACCACTACAAAGAAACTAGTGCCATCTAAACAATAATTATATATTTAGAAACAGTAGTAGCTTGGCCTTACTAAAATGCAGAGCAAACTAAAGATTTCATACTATCACAATTATCCCAAGTGTTTCTAAAAATTTAAGGACATTTTCTGCAGTGGGCTAGAAACTGACAAAAACCATTGGCATATCTAATTTTTGCCACTCTAATGATGTAGTAAGCTTATATATGTAATTATATATATACATATTTATCCAATTACATATGTATATTTAAAAGCCTTTATATAAAAAAGTAAGAGGAGTACACCAAATAGTTTATTTTTAGAACACATCACTAGGAGATGTCCTGGCCATGACCTGAAAGGATTTGTTCAAAGAGCTAAAAAGGTAATTATCGCTAATAAGTGCCAGCTTCTAAACTGATCTTAAAATTTGTTGCAGGCTTTGAAGCACATTACAACATCACCAAGTATGCTCCAGAACACAGAAACTGCTCAGAGTGACCTCTCACGACTGGGAACAATAGGGTATTTCGGGCTGAACCACTTAATTATTTCTGGTTTTACTTCTCACATACACTAAAAGGACTCTTACCTGGGATTGGTAGTGTGGCACATGCTGCACAAGAGGCTGATTAGGAAACTGTTGGGGACTATATGCAACATATTGTGTTGAATAAGCAGGTGGCGTAGCTACAATTGGAGGGCCTGCTGCTGAGGCAGGATGCATCATGGTGCTCTGATGATGTTGGTCTTGCCGTTGCTGTGGCATATTTGGTACTAGAAAGCAAAAAGTGCCTCACATTAGAAACAGGACAAAGAGTGACAATCTTCCTGAAAGGTTTTACATTACAATGTCACTGTGACCAAGTGGAATATCCTCACCCCTCACCTTTAACCACATATTAGAGCTCTATCAAAAAGGAACAGCACGAAAAGGAGTTCCTCCAAGAAACATTTGATTTTCATCACTGCCTTTGAGCCATGTATACGGCCAGAAACCCAGGCCTGCTTTTTTTTGTGAAGGAAGGAAGAAAGGTGGAGGGAGAGAAAGACTGACAAGAATCAGTAATGGAAGAGAAAGGTTATATCAGGATACCTACATTAATCGAATTTGATCCTGTCCCCTTCAAAAGGCTTAATTCACCCTCTATGGGAACTACTCAGCAACTGTTCCATCAACTGGAAAGCTGAGTCTGTTAAAATTACTTGTGCTTATGGCTGAGGAGAGCAGAATAAAAGGTCTCCACACAGCCGCAATTTGAGGTATTCACATCTTTTAAGCTCTGTGCTACCCCTCAGGGTAGCAGAAAGCAACTTTTAGGTCACAGTCAACACTGAAGGGGACAAGTCAACCTATAAGAAGAAGAGGAGCAGGAATAAGAGGGAAGAAAGATTAAGAAAGCAGAGCATTGTAGTGTGGGACTACCTGAGCTATCCTGGTAAGACGACCAACCGAACCACAGCAGCAAGGCACTCAGAACAAACTAATTCAGCCTACTAAGCAACAGGGCATGAGAGTTCAAGTGAGCTCCAGCTTGCTGCAGTGAGACTGCAACTAGTAACTATGCTAACTCAAGCACCTGTAAACTCCACTGCAGTGTGCAATGTAGACAGACCCCTTAGAGAGAGGAAAGGAGGGAAATGTTGAAGATGTCAGTAAATTCACTCAGTGATGATTGTATTTACACTGCAAATCAACAATAGAAAAAAGTAAATACAGGACGCAACTTGAACAGCGTAAAGGCACTGAACTTTAACCCATGCAGCTCCTTCAGGACTATGCTGCACGCAGAATGGATATGCAGAAAATAATGAAACTTAAAAAAGCAATTCAGAATAGGAGAGCGGTCGCACACAGCGAGTGAGTACATAGCAATACATTTCTGATTAAAACAATCAGTGTTACCAATCAAAAGATTTCATGGGTCAGGCCACAGTAAAGTCAGTGTGTTTTAAAATAGAAATACATTCCAGGTTTTTGTCTTCCCTACATTCATAAAGGTTACTTGTTTATTTCTAAACAGCAGAACTGCTCTTTTAAACAATTTCCTCCTCTAGTGACTGGAGCTGCAGCACTGGAACCTATCATCATGAACCACTGTATAAAATTGCAAGAAAGCATGCACTGTGTAGAACTAGAGCATTATCTGAAACATGACTATAAAAACAAGACCATCATTTTTCTGCTCCTTCGCTACACTGCACAGAAGAGAGTGCATCTCACCACACATGTTCTCGTCTCCATAGCCACAGGTGTCACTTGTTAAAAACATGGTATTGTTAGTCCAGCTGTTCAGTTACTGTTGCAGAAGGAATGCAAAAGAACAAACTGGAACCAGCAGTAAGTTCTTTCCAGAAGAGTAGCATAGCATACTGTTTCTGAAGAAATAGCTATTTTGCTTGTTGACAAAAAAAATCTCTATTAAAGCACCATTCAAGGCTCTGCTGTAAACCAGTACAGAAAGTTCCCTTTAAACAAATCCGTAACGTTTATGAAATATAGGAGATGATCAGCTTACCCTAATGTTCCAAGTAACAGAGACCTTTTCCTGTTTGTCAAATCAAATTCCAAACCAAGCACCTCCCTGTTACTCAAACTTACAATGTTTTGGCTGAATTAGTTTATCTAGAAATGCGTTAGTATTTCCACTTACTTCCAGAAATAGCATTTAAAATATCAATCGAAAACAAATTAACATGGATTAGAAAATACACAAACATTTGTAATTTATTCATGCTGCATGCAGACTAAGAACCAAACAGGCAGTATTATTCTCACCTTTACCTGCTCTATATGTCTTGGCTTGGTTCACTGGCATGGGCGTCATGGGAATAGGATACAAAGGCTGAAACAGAAGGAGGAGTTGAAGCTATGATATTCCTTTAAAAACCAAGTGTGAGTCTGGGTGGGGGCCCCACTCAGCTTTGATGTGTTTTACTCCGTTATGTTACATGGCTTAGTGAACTCTGCCTAACCTATGATATTTTATCACTGTGATCGAGTCTGCATGTACAAACAACTAAGACCATATGGTCTGCAACAATCAGTCAAGTAATGATACTACTGCTACTTCAAGAAATGTACTAAATCAGACAGCTTTATAACAGGGTTAGATTTGAAATCCTAGTAATCCCTACAATGACTAGAAACTAGTGGGACACCGCCAGCAGCTAAGGACAAAGAAACAGTTGCTTAAAACTTAAGAAGAGTGAGACTATGCTTGGAGGACTGGGGACCTAAATCTGCACAGATTAACAATAAATATGAGTAAAAGCTGATGTGTTACAAGTGTTTGAGACTATCAGAACATCTAGGTTGAGGGATCACTGGGAAAAGTCAGTATTTACATAGCTAAAACTTAACAACAATGTAATTATGCCCACATTTACAAGAGTAATACAAGCTGTACCATTTCACTGTTTTAACTTAGATCTCCTAAGTCTCCTCAACTTGCTGACAATCATCTGAAAAGTGTTAACAAGTTTGCAGCATGTGCTGCACTTTACCTGCACGCCTGGACTCACTGGAACCGGGTACATCATATTTGGTGCAAAACAAACAGGCTGAGTGTACACTGGGGTTGGCTGCTGATGACCCACCATGGAGGGGCTAGGTTGAGCTTGCGGACGAGGGGAGGTTGGTGTAGTAGAAGGTTTCGGCTACAAAAAAAAAGTTCAGCAATGCATATGCAAGATTAGCTTGATTATCCTCCAAGTAAAAGGTTTGCTTATAAAGATTACTCAAAGGCAATGTTAAACAGTATCAAGTAACTTACTTGAGCAAAAGATCGAGGGTTGAACTCTTTTGCATTAGGATTAAGTGTTGATTTTCTAACTTGCCTAAACATAAAGAACAAAAAATGATGTTCAGCATTATTCTTTTACAAGCGTATGTGCAGAACTCCCTAACGATTAAAAATGTAAAGAGATGAAATACCTCATTTCCATCTGTGAGTCAGATTTGTGAGAACTCAAACAACACATGGCATGCAAAAAGCCACTCTTACTGACAGTACTCTTATTATACTTGTCCATAAAAAAAGTTTTCCTGCGGTTGATACTACAGCTCACATGAGCCAGGAAAACATTTAAATAAGCATTTAGATATGAATTAGACATCAACAGGACCAGAGTTCTATACGCAGCTCTGCCACTGACTCACGAGATGACTTTCAGTACAGTCACTTCACCTGTTGTTTTCTCTGTATAACAGAGAATACTTACATCGCCCATATAAACAGTAAGATATTACACATTCATAATAGCTTTTTCTACAAATGGCTAAATGCTAGTAACAGATGTGCTTATTCTAAAAGGCATAATTACTCACTCAGAAGTATCTTTCTTCTCCTCTTTATCCTCTTTATCTTGTTTACTTCCAGGCCCAGATGTCTGTACACCTTGTGAAGTTACCTCAGGCCCTCGCTTTTGCTCAGAACTATTACTTATTGAAGGAGAAATACTTGGACTATTAGGTTTGCTACTGCCACCATTAGAGTTAGTATTACTGCCAGTTTCTATGATAGATTCTTTAGGGGTTGATTCTGTCTTTTCTTTAACTACATCTCTTGATTTTTCACCTTCTCGGGTTTTGTTTAGCAGCTGATCCACTGCATCTGAAGAGGAACTCGACTGTAACTGAAAAAAACCCAAGGAATATATTCAGTAAATTGATATACAGAACTAGGGAGAGACAATCTAATGCTATCACATACACAGAGTAAAATACAGTCCCATAGGCCTCAATCATCTGGAAACGATCTTTTAAAACATACATCTCCATTTCTACTAGGAAAGAAATCTATGAACACTGACAATGTTTTAAGCCTACACTGTGAAAGAAGCTATTCAGAGACTCAACTGACCTATACGTTGATTAAGGAGTGACAGGAGAGCTTAAGAGAACCCTCTGGACTCATCCCCCTGTGTGATTTAACAGTAACACTTGAAAAGCTAACCTGATTTAATAAACCATTATAACCAGGAAATAAGTAATACAAATTCATCGTCAATTTTCCTCAGCAAAACCCTTTATTTAACTTTGAAAGAGCTCTTCCATATGGAGCATAAATGTGATAATTATTTGTACCTAACGATCAAACAGGTTTCAAGTGCTATTTTCAGCGTAGTCAATATGCACATTTACATGTATTAGGCAATTGTACCAGCAATAGTCAGCATTGATTTTATAATATCTAACATAAATTCTTATGGATATTTTCATAAATTAAGCACAAGTAGTAAGGACCTGTTTTCCTGTTAACGCATGCAATGTATTCAATTCATTAAAACAATCTGGATGCACATGAGAACTATGATACCATTAAGTTAACATACAGAGAAACTTACCCTAAAGTCATTCTTAAATTTCTTTAAATCATCAATCTGTTTTCTATGTTCTGAAACAATTGGAGATACACCTGCCAAATGGAAGACCAACATTGTCCAAGCATTTCTAATACAAGTTTTATATACAACCCTTACATTTCTAAATTTGCAAAAACGTAATGTTTACATATCTAAAAATGAAATACAGTGATATAATTTCATCTGTAATTTAGTATAATTCCATGAACTATGTGTATGAGCACACAAAAATACTCTGCGAAACCACAGCATTATATAACTGACGTATCTATAGTTCTAACCCATCACACCAAGACAGAAGCCCTCAGGTGCAGGGACTGCAGAACTCAGCTGAACGCAAAGAAGCATCCAATAAAACTCTCAGAACATAAAATGCCAGCGTTTCACGACACAGCAATTAAAGGTGAAACACTGATCAAATTCAACAACATTAAAAGATTTTTTTGAGAACTGTATGAACAAGCAATGCTGCAAAGAAAGCCAAGTTTAAGGCACAATAGGAAGAAGTACAGTTATAAAAAACTATGCTGACCATGATGCTCAGAAGTATTGTGAGCATAGCTCTAAGCGGAAACACTCATTCAGTCCAGAGAGCGCCAAAAAAAGTTTTGTGAGCAGGAAAAAAAAAAAGAAGAAAAAAAAAAAGGGGGGGGGGAGGGGAGGGGAGAAAAGAAAAAAGAAAAAAACAAGTAAAAAGAAATCACACCATCCACATGAGCATCTCTACACCTCGTGTTGATGAAATGAGTCAAGAACAACATTTAAAATTGTAGGCGTGCCACTTCACAACTGCATGACCAAATTTTCGCTGTAGAACTCCCAAGCCAGATTGCCTCCAAGTCTTCCTTAAAATGCTAACTAAAGCAGTCAATATAG
This sequence comes from Fulmarus glacialis, assembly GCF_000690835.1. Taxonomy (NCBI): domain Eukaryota; kingdom Metazoa; phylum Chordata; class Aves; order Procellariiformes; family Procellariidae; genus Fulmarus; species Fulmarus glacialis. The sequence goes on along the minus strand of NW_009194458.1, from coordinate 4,483 downwards.
CAGGTTTAGTGCTTGCAATTCCTACATTACTCAAGTATATATGAAAGCTTTTGATACAAACCTTTGTTTTCAGGTTTAGGAAAACTAGGTGAAGTCTCACTTGGCTTTATATTCTCCTTGTTTCCAGTTGCAGAATTTTGCCTCTGGTCCTGAAGCCTAGTATCTTTAGCTAGAAAAGAAATTGCCAAAGTTATTCTCTTATACACAACTCAAACTGACCAAAAAGAGAGATGGCAAGATAGAAACAGAAGAGAGATTTAACCATGTTTAGCTTACAAAAGAAAAAGCCTAAGTTACACATTTTCGGCTACCTAGTTAGGGCCTGGAGGGTTATCCTCCCCCCTACCCCACCCTACTGTCTTTAAGCCAAATGAAAGATTCCCAGTCAAACACATCCCTCTCATCATACGCAGAACCTTAACTAGGCTGAAAAAACTATAAACTGAGAGCAAATTATTTTCACTAGTCCAAGCTCTTCATACAGAATACTACAAAGATTTGAGAGTTCTTAGACATTTGACTGTGCTCTGGAATGGGGTTTTTTTCCCCTTCCTTTCACTATGCTCAAAATATTCTTTGAAACCAGTGGCCTACGTTTCTTTAAATTAGAAAACAGCCAGGAACTCAGAAAAAAAAAAAATTCTCAACCACGTCAAACACCTATAAGCCCATACTCCTTAAAGGGCAGGAGAAATTAAGCATACAGACTTATCAAAAAGCCTCTCTCCAACCTTAGTTTAAAGCTAGCATCACGAGAAAAGGGGAACTCACTACACAGTAAAATTAAATGCATCAGAAGTTTTCCCATCATTTAGAAAGCAGCTTTGCTCTTGTATAGGCTTATTCATTGTCAGGGATTAGGGAAAGGTAGCATTTGCAAGCTAGCGAGGGTAACTTACCTTCGCTGGAAGGGGTAACTGCTCTGTTGGATGCAGGGCTGGCAGGGGTAGGAGAGGCAGCTGGAACAGGCATGGCAACAGATTCAGTGGGAATAGTACCAGGCTGAGGAGAAGGCAGAGCTGGTCCCGTGGGAGTGCTGCTCTGCCTTGGAGACCTAGGCCTGTGTGTTTTAGGGGATAATCTCGGAACTAGAAACAAACAGGAAAAAATAGTTATAGGGTAAGTTTCCCCATCTGCTCAGCAGTTTGCTTATTTTTAAAATGACTAAAAACATGCTTTAACTTAGTGGAACATTATATAGTAATTGAAAACCTGTTTACCTTTCAGGTACATCTCCTAGTTCTTTACAACGCAGCATTTCAGATAAGTAGCGCGATTTTTCTGCAGATTGTCCCCTAATATATATCACTGCCCTGTAGTCCCCACCGTGAAACTGCAATATGCTCCCCAGCCCCCAGCAGTACAACTACAACAGCTCACATTAACACAGTTTCAGGCAGAACAGAAAAGGTGGTCAGGTCTCCATACAAACAGATGTAAAACATTTTTAAAAGGGCTGAAAAAACACATCCATTTTACAGCGTCCTCTTTTGGAGGCTTGCCAGCTGGAAAAAAAACAACATATCCTATTGAAAGAAGATTATTTGATGCATATTTTTGCCCCTGTGTTAAAGCAGCAAGGAAAGTTGTATATTCTTTAAACAGTAAGTTGTACCTCCTGCTTCCTGCTCATCCCACTGTGGCTAGTTAGTTGCTTTACATCACATATTAACTTCAAGTGAGCGAGGAGAAAAAGAGATAAGTCGTTTAACAGTCCTACTTGCATGTTAATAATATACAAAGTGGGGGGCTGGGGAGGAAAGATGAATCGGAGATAATGCCAGAACAGAAGAGTTTAAATCTTTTCCACAAGGCAACAGGTCTATGGGCGTCTAATTCATACCTTCTTTCTGAAAAATGCCTTCCCACTACACACCTCCAGAATTCCAGCACTGCTAAAAAGTATCAGACTCCAAACTGTCACTCACTTGCCCTTCGATTCAAGAAAGCGGCCAGCTGCTGACAACTCACTAGAACACAGCCTCAACTACAAAAGCTCGAGACTAGGGCCTGTGTCACAAGACTGACTGAGCTTTAAATTTGAAGTCAAATATAAAGATGTTAACTGATTCAAAAAAGAAGAGACACTGACTATATCTGCTACTACACTACTCAGACAAACACAAAATGACCACTTAAAACCATGCATAATTTTTAAAGGAAAAATACATACAACTTGAGTATCATTTCATCTTCTAACACCAACCTTCCTCTATCCAAACATCTCCTTCATTTGTAAACCACAGCCCAGTTTTACACTGCCATTAACCAAATTCAATGATGCAATGGAACATACATAAATTTTCTTCTTTTCAATAACTTTCCTGAAAATTATTTCTTTCAACAACTAATTCCCACATTTTTCCTTCCTTTCTCTTCATACACCATTTGACCCAACCTGTCTGCAAGTTAAGACAATATCACACTTGAAGGACCAACTCACCAACTGTTTTACCAAGCTATCTGAGAACATCCTTCTCCCGCTTCATCTAAGCAAGCTAAGTTAGCAGACCAGTGTTTATTCAGAGCCTGAATTGTCTAAAAATGCAGTATTCTGCTTAGCATTCACACTCTAAAGTACCCCTGGCAAGCCATCTGCAATAAGCCAAGCTTTACCTACCCCCACTGACAACTGATGACCACGTCCCACCTGAAGGGCTGCCTCGTGCCACTGCAGTAGTAGATGCTTCCCCTGGTGCATTATGAGATACAAATTCTAAGCCACTTGAAATTGTACCCCTACCAGTAGAGACTCTGTGACCTCGAGGGTGCCGTTGTGCCTTAGGAGACATCCGTGGAGGCCCTGAGAAAAAGAAGACAACCCCACACAATAAGTACTTAATGTACTTAAGAGTACCCAAACATACTATCTGTTTTTAAAACTGGATTTAATCTAGTAACTCTTAATAATGCAGTAATACAGTCAAGCAATTTACACTGACATCGACTAGAACCAGGGATCCACGAGACTAAAAAGGCCAAGCCATTGGTCCAGCCAGACTACCAACACGCTCATCACCTTGCTATGACAGCTCACATTCATTGATATTTAGAAGCTTTATCAGAATTGAAACAGGTATGCAAGTCCTGGATTTAAAATATCTGAATCCAAGTATCCAATATTGCTTACTGCAAGACAAGCCAAAAAGGTTAGCGGCCCAGCTCCCTCTGGATAAGCACAGTTCCAGGCTATCAAACATTTTCCAGAAAAGAAAAAATTTCCATTGCTTTTGTCAGGTGGTCAGTGATACCAAACATTTATTTACAGAGTAGTCACCAGTGGCTGACCAATGCTCTTGGGAAATTTCAGCAGAGCATTCTGCACTGAGGCTAAATTGTCTGCAGCAGGTCACAATTCATTTACAAGTCAGCAAAATTGCAACTAAACAAGTTATTGTTATCCCAAGGTTCAAGTCATGCATGTTTAACGCCAGAAGCTAAAGTCGTAAGTGAATACAGCAATTCTGAACAGCTTATACAGCTGCCACAGAATAGTTATGCTCAAGTCTAAGCAGCAATACAGTTTCTACATTCTAACAAACATTTTCTTTACAAGATCAGACTCAAATGTTGATAAGGAAAGGAAAAACTGTGTATGAGCAGAAGATAATCTGGTTGATTACAGTTCATTTTTTATGTAGGTCAGTAATAGAGAAAAGTTCAGATAATGGCTTTCTGGTTTCAGGTAAGGTTCTAAAATATCAGGTACCTCTTCTGGTTACATAAATCTTTAAATGCCAGCCTCTATTTTAACCATGAATCTAAAGTACACTTCTATCCAAATTATATACAGGCAAGTATTTTAAAGAATACACACTTTCCAGCAATCCTCTTCTAGTAGCAGAAATTAAAAATTGCAGTAAGCAGCAGTTCACTGCATGCGTGACAAATCAACTGCAAGTGCTAAAAAATAACTGAATTTGCACATGGATTCTCAGTATCTTACTACGTAAAAAAAGCTCACTGATAAATTGACAGTAGCATGCCATACAGACATGCCTACTACCATCCACTCCCTGGTTATGGACCATCTTGAGCATTTATCAGGCAAGCTGCAGAACAGTATTACTGATTCAATTAGCGGGACGACTGTTCTCTCTCCTGTGGCTCCAGTGGAGCCAGCTACAGCAGAGACTGCAAGTTTCCAGTGAGTTTAGTATAACCGGTTTGCATTTTTCTAGGCTTGCTAGACTGTGCTGTGCAGGCTAGTTTTTAAGTGCACTTAAATAAAATAAAATAAAAATTTAAAAATGTATTCCTTACCGTACCCTCAGAGGACAAATAAATTTAGTTCAGATACTTCTGCATGCAGTTACCGAAAACTCATGGGTTAGCCCTTCTCTGCATATTATTGACTGCCAGGGAGCTGACTTACTGTTCTGCCTCAATGCAAACAGATCTAAAGTTTTCTACAGAATTGCCTTTGAAGCAGCTTATCCTATCCCATTCCACAGGGCACTTCTCTGAATACAGCGGTTTTTTT